>NC_134710.1:47317309-47401809 GCF_043290135.1 Rhipicephalus microplus | reverse complement strand
CTGTGCAGCCAGTTCCTCGCAGCGCGCGCTTCTACTTCTCGACTCCGCTCCGTCGTCCCGTGTCAAACGACGTCACTGGTCACTCTGCCGCTTGTGCCGCTAGCGAATTTTACCAACTTTGGCGACATTCACAAGGGCGTCTACTCGCCGCCGTAGAAACCTGTTTTGGCCTCGCGCGGCAGCTGTTGCTCCGCTCTTGGAGCAAAATCGCTCACATGTGAAACAGGCTTAACGCAGCACCCCCAAAATACAATTCATCGATGTACTCGTGAAGAACATCAAATAAAAGTTTTGTTCACTCTCTGTAGACGCACTACTATCGTCTTTCGACGACATTTGCAGTAAAATATGCAGATACGGTGCCAATTTTTTTACGAAATATTGCTTACGGAATGTCTTGCCCATCGTTTGTTTTGGTAGAATTGAGACATTGACAATTTTGTTGCAAAGTGCTCAACAGAAATATTGTTTACGAAATATTTTGTCCATCCTTTTTTATAGAATTGAGATAATAAATTTTTATTGACTTGCTCAACAGAAATATTGTTTACGCGATAATTCTTCCATGGTTCTTTGATAGAAATCAGACAAAAAAAGTTTTATTGCAAAGTGCTCAACTGAAATATTTTTTACGATATACTCCCTCAATGGGATTTTCATAAAAATGAATCAATGACATTTTTATTGCAAAATGCTCAACAGAAAACATGTCGACGAAGTATTGAAGCAAGTCATCTATACTAAGTTCATGGCCATCCAAAACAAATGACAAAGCAATGAAGGTGCTGCAACACTTCAATCTGCCATCTTCGAAATCTGCAAATCTTGGAAGAAACGAAGATTTGCGACGACTACTGAGCGGACTAAAGTTAAAAGTTAGCGTGGCGTTAACGTGTTTGTTCTGCCCATAGGAGAACGTTTGCTCTCACCCATGTAGGACAGTATATATGTATATATGCTATTGTTTTTTTTTATTTGTACCAAACAAGTGGAAAGGGGTCGCCGGGAAAAATAACAGTGAGAAAAACCCCTTCGTTTATTTTTCATTTCAATAAAAAAAGCTAACTGAGTATTTTGGAACCATTGAGGATCAATAGAGTCAATTATTCAATCACAGTCCGACAACAGTCATTTTCATAAGTCAACAGTCATTTTCATAAGGGTTGCTCTGGCGTTGCACACTGCACCATACGACAGAATATTCGTCATAGATGCCGCTGCAGCGGCAGAAGTCATTGTGGACGGTCCCGTTTTCCAAAACGCGAGACAAGTAGGATTATAGGCATGACTGCCAATGCCTCAGTTTGAGCGCTTGGTGCTAGACAACGGCAACATTATCCTTGCTCTCATTCATAATATTGTCTAGAGAAAATACAGTCATCTGTGAAAGAAGAAAGACACTATCGCTGTGAGTCACTCTATAAGACTCCGGAAACCCCATCAGTGCCGACGTAGAAAAAGAAGCAATAGAGTTCACTCCAAGAGTTGTGAAGGGCTGCACTGAGGTAGCTGTAATGGCTGCACTGAAACACCAAGCGCTGTTTTGTTAGCTTGTGTTTTCTGCTGTTGATTCCTTCTCGCCGGTATTGTTGAAGATGGTGGTGGCGGCGACGGCACTGGATGAAGTCGAATCATGGAGAGAGCGATCGCACTTGCCTGATTTTGTGGCTCCTCATCCAGCGGTTCCGACTCGGCACACGTCAGTGTTGACATCAGCGCCGGTAAAGACTGGGCCACGTCTGCCGTGGACTTTGTGCTCTCATCCGAGATGTTAGCAAGTTGAGCATCCGGCTGCCCTTCAGTGATGCTAGCCTTCCTCTTCATTGGACTTCTTACGGCGCTCTCGACAGGTCGATGTTGTCCCTGCACCATCCACTTCTTCAGCCGAAGCTGTGCTTCTATAGAATGCCGAAGTTTCGCAAACGTTTCCTTAACTTGTAAAGGACATGAGCTGTTGACTTTAAGAACAGGAGGTAGCGAATCTCTGTCAGTGAGCTGTTCCATATCTTGTGTCATGGCGCAGCTCCGTCGTCACTTCGTCGTCATTGTCTTCTAAGGAGACACGATCGCGTGGAACTGCGAGAATGGAAGAAGAACCCTTTAATGAGTGTGGGTAATAACAATACATATTTCATAAATAAATAATTGTGTAAAAAGCAAACAAAAGAAATATGGCTAATACATAAACTGCATCTAGGTAATGATGGTAATACATAGAATGTCACAAGTGGTGCAGTAGCTTTCGCAATTACTTTGATGTTTCAAATCTTTTTCGCTGCTTTGGTTGGTGGCATCGACAGTGACATCACAATTGGCAGCAAGTGTAACTACACGGAAGCAGCTAATATTCATTCAAGCTGGTAGGTTATTGTTACTTCAAGCAAACCAAACGCTGCCATATGCCTCCAACTCGTGTTGCAGCTCCTACAACGGCTCATCACTCACGCTCCTCCATGTTGGATACAGGCGTTACTAGTGTCTGCTTGAAAAAGGCTAATCGGTAAAGCTTTTTTTTTTGTTGAAGGCTCAAGTCAAACAAATACACGTACGTGCTGTTACTGGTGAAACTTCGGGGGGCGGGGATGAGGTTGTAGGGGGAAGAGACATATTGTCAGCTGCAAAACTTTGAAGGATTTCCAGCGCATGACAGAGAGTGACGGAAAACTGAATTACTGTGCCATCTACGAGGCTATCAACCATGGCCTCTGGATTAGGTCTTGCATTCAGTGAAATGCTTTGGGATTAGAGTTGCCAGTTTCACTATAAATATGCAGATTGGGGCTTCTTTCTTCTACGAGTCACATGTGGGATTTTCCAGTCGCTTGTTTTGGGGCTTATTTCAGATTCCTGTCAGCTAATATTGTTATTTCAGTGATCATCACTTTCACCAATGGCACATTTGTCGGCGGCTTTCGGGCGCAGTTTGGCTTGGAAGTTGTACACAAGTTGCGGGGAACGAAGAAGCAACGTTAATCAATTAAGAAGCAACGTTAAACTGGATGGAGACCCCTGGAGACAATGTTAAAATTAAAGTTGTGCTTTCTTTCATAGTTGCGCATATTTTGGCTGTACAAACTAATTAAAGGATTTTTCATACTTCTTTTCGTATGGGAGTGACGTTCTTTTAGTATATAAAAGTAGTTTCAAAAACGGCAAAATTTATTAAAGAGGCACTAAAAAACAAACATTTTTTTCACGCATCACAGTAAAGTACAATTTCATCATGCCGAAAAACGCAATCTTACTGCAACATGTCGGTTGGTAAGTGAGAAAATGTGCGGACAGAAATTGCGGTTGGAGACGCCAACACGAGATTCCTACCCCAAACATCGGGACGTAGTAAATTTTCAAGGCGTCTACTGCGTCTTCGTAACACACTTCTGGTGAGGCCTCACCAATCCAACATCGGCGTGCGGCAGCCTCGCAGGCTTGCACTTGACGCTTCGACCTGCGATGCCTGGAAGGTATCGAAATGTTACACTTCCATTTTCTTGATTAGTTTTTTTTTTGCAGGCTGGTCGACCCGTGCGGAGTTGCACGTGTGGTGATATTTGGGTATGATTGACGTACAGCTGACACGGACACTTAAATAAAGATAACCAAGAATTTAGTGAAAACAGTGACATGTCAAGAGATTGCAAAAGTTTACTAAACGAGAAACACAAACACGCTTCATAAAAAGAACAGCTACAAAACAAACGATGCCTGAAAATCGCAGATAGGGGTAAAAACAATGTGGATTGTTAATAAAATAACAAGATGATGGATATCAAAAGAGATACAAAGAAGACTTGAGACAGCTTGGCCTCGCACTTCTGAATTACTACATGCGACGAAGTGCACGCAATACAATTATTCGAAAGCTAGGTAAAATAAAATATAGTTGAAAAGAAAAAAATCACAAGAAAAAGTTCCATACGGACCAGTCCAGCTCGTGGTTCACGCAAGGAAGTTGACGGGGTGCCGCTGGTGGTCTCGCCAGATAATATGCTCTCCCATTGTAGAGCACCTCGTACGCTAAATCGTCAGTAAATACTGCAAGACACAAAAAGCTTTTTTGTAGTGAAATTTCAAAGCTGTCGTGCAATGTAACGACACCTTCGGGACGGCTCTCTGCTCTCTCACATAGAACACTTTCTTCCGTACAGTATATATAGTATCTGGTACTTTTAATTGTTAAATCCCATCCTCCATGCATTCTCGAAACAATTTTGTGACGTCGTTTTCGAAAGGCATAGAGGAAGGAATCCTTTCTACATCATGTTAAATGGAGAGCCGATGAAGGTGGTCCGCGGCACAGGATGTGGCCTTACCAAGAACCACTACCACCACCACCACTTCCGCGGCTTTCTCGCCTTACGCCGCTGAAGCACGGCCATTGGTGGAGACGCGCGCCGCCCCTTGCTAATTGAACCCTGTCGTTGGTGTATTTACTGATCCCCTGAACTTTTGAGTTCGAGAGTAGTTTACTCGCGACAGCCTTATTGTTCTCTGGTCTACTGCACTATCTGCCTGTTTCCTAATGATACATCGGAATACCGGTCACAGTAGCTGAATTTCATTGAAAGGAAAGTGCTAAAGACCCATGTGCTGCGGTCCCTTCCGTTGGCAAGCTGTCGTTTCATTCAATTTTTTGTATTCACATTTACATTACGCTTACTACCAGAGTTATCCAATTCCCCATAGGCTCCATGTGTTGACATCTGGACACGTCACTGGCCCTCCTTTCGGGAGTGAGTAAAGCCCCTTGATTTTGGGAAAGTACCGCCATCTACTGTATTCGCCGCCACGCGGACTCGCTCGCTGGATTTCGTGCCGACCGGTTGTGCCCCCGTGATCTCCGTCGACAGCGCAGCTCTGGCCGTCTGGCTCACCCTTCGCCATTTCCTGACGCCGACGAGAGCTTTCGATGAGTTGTGCACCGTCCTCGGACTCTTGCAACCGTGTCCATCCATCTTTCCTATGTTCTCCTTACTTCCGTATACTTGGCTGTCCCTGCCACTCTCTCTATCTCTATACCTTTACTTCCTCCCTATCCTTTTAATTCCTCTTTACCCCCAGCCCTCGTGAGCTGCTCTTAAGGTGACATCCCCCTGAGAAACAGTTATGGGGCTCCCTTGTATCTTTTCATTTAAAGAGCCCCTCAACCGGTTTGTCAATTTTGAGTTGACAAGCGCAATTCGTAGATAAGACGTTTTATGATCACCTCTGCCAAAATTTGCAACGCTACGCACCGCGGAAATTGGTCAAATTTCAAGATGAACGCTGCTACCCCTTCCTTTTGCGGGCGCGTTCCCAGAGAATTTGGGCATGACGTGTGCGTATGAACGGCCCTGCGCACAGGCAATGCAGTGACGTTGGTCCTCTACGTAGACGACTATGCTCTGACGTTACCAACAGTGGCACATGACATGGCGAAAATATTCAACACGACATGCGTCGTTTATGTATTTGTTACTTGAAGAGAATAATATATCTCTAGATAAATAATGAGACGCAATAAGGGAATGTGAGCGTACGTTTTTTTCGCCAATTGCAACGAGATGCGGGGCCAATGTGCCAGCGTTTTTCATGCGTTCGTTTCTCCGATGTCAGTGCATCGAGCCCACGACAGCTGTAGAACGCTCCTACGCTTTCGCGCACTCATTGTGCTCATCTATTCTATCACCTCCTCTGTCTATTCTACCACATCTAAGCCAGCGTTTCCAAAGCATCCGGCAGAAACAGGCAGTAAACCTTAAAACAACAGTGGTTTAAAAAAAAAACGACGCATCACATGCACGTGGGTTTGGTTTGTTCGAGCACGTCATGCACACGTGACCTCTTGGTAAGATGCCGGAGAGGGTAGGGAAGAGATTTGGCTTGCGAAGTCTCTGTGGAAGAGCGGCAAGGGTTTCGAACTCACCTCCTCTCGTCCTTGTTGCGCGCCGCTTCAAAGAAACAGTTTTCTCGGGTCCTAATGAACCGATTCAAAAACATTTTGAGGCAAAAGGTTCCTCATCGGACCCCTAACAACTTGTACGGTCTAACTAAAATTTGGTATGGGGCCTGGTGAGTGGCCCTTTAAGAATCACTCCCCCCCACGCCACGCGCTCGACTTCCTCTCTCCCTCCTTGCCCCACTTCACGTCCTCTTGGTCTCTGAAATTTTTCCAGCACATTTATTGGACTCCTTCACGGTTGCCCATGGAGAAGTGTGGATCTTGCACTTTGCTTGTGTTTTTCTTTTTCGCTCCCGCTATTTTTCGCCAACGCTCTGCGCAACAAACGTAGCGCGCGCTTTGTTTTCTGTGCTTTGTGCGGACACTAAGCCATGCTGTTGCGCCTATGACTGCAACAACAACAGTTAAAATGGTTACGCACCATTTATGATAACCCTATAGGGTAAATGCGATGGCTTGCGCAAGCAGCAGTAGCTGCACAACATCGGGCGAAAAAACCATTTCGACAAAGAACAGGGTACTTTGCAAGGTAAGGCGCCTTTCTAATTGCTCGTATCAAAGCATCACCGAATAATGCGTTTCAAATATTTTCTCGACCTGCTCATCAACATATGTAAATTTTAGGGGTGAAGCCTCTTACGCCTTGGGTCGCACGTCCTCTGTCGTCGTAGTTGTCGTAGTAGCCAGTTGCATTGCATTGGATGTCAATAAAACGGTGTCACAGCATATCCACGAGGTGAATGATGATGAGTGGGACGAAACGCCCGTCAGTCCATCCATGCTTCTGTGCGTCTGTGTGTGCAGCCATTCGTCGGTCCATCCCTGCTTCCATCAGTCCATCCGTCCGCACGCTTCGCCCCACTCGTCATCACTAGAATCGTGGATGTGCTGCAACTTTTTATCGGCTATTCGTGTGTTGCTTCAAAGTGGAGTTGGGAGATTTTTGGAGACTACCGAAAATTCACAAGCCTGACGTCTCCTTTCGACCGATTGTAGACTTCACTTGCTCCCCATGCCGAGCCCTTTCAAATTTTCTACACCAAATCTTCGCCCCACTAACCCGGAAGACACCAACCCGTGTCCGTGCCGCCAGCCACTTCGTGCAGCTAGGGTCCGATGTGAGCATCGGAAATGACGAGAGAATGGTCTCATTTGACGTCGTTTCATTGTTCACCAACGTGCCAGTTCCCTTAGCTGTCTCCGCTGTCCGTTCTGCGCTTGAGGAGGACGCAAGCCTGAGTGAAAAGACTCATTTGGCGGTTGACAAGCTCAGTCGTCTACTAGAGTTCTGCTTCGCCAGTATGTACATCTCCTACAAAGGAACCTTTTTTCAGGCAGAACAGAGGAACCACGATGGGAGCTTCCATCTCCGTCACGATGGCAAACCTGACCATGGAGTACATAGAAGAGAAAGCACTCAGCTCCTTCTCACCGCAACCCAAACTTTTTCTGCGTTATATGGACGATTGCTTTCAAGTCATTAAAACGTCTGAAGTTGAAAACTTCAAACACCCAAATTCCGTGCACTCAGCCATACAATTCACGACCGAGTGTGAAAGCGACCATTGCCTGCCCTTTCTCGACGTCCAGGTGCACGAAAGCGCAACAGCCTCGAGTTCTCCGTTCATAGGAAGCCAACGCACACTGGCCGCTACCTTCAATTCGATTCTTTCCACCCCGCCTGCAACAAGACCTCGGTTGTGACCTCGCTATTCGAGAGATCCAGGAACTTATGCTCTAATGACACAGAGCGAAGGAAAGAAGAGGCTCACGTTATTGCTGACCTCAGAAAAAACGGGTACCCAAAAAACTTCACTTGAGCCGCCACCCGCCGCGCAGAGCAACAGAGGGTACGAAAACCCTAATCAACCTTAATTGACAGCCCCCCCGAAACGCGTACCGGTTCCATACGTTCAGGGAACCAGCGAGATGTAGGCACGGATCTTCAAGAAGGAAGGGTTTCGCATCACGCACGTGCCTTCGTGTACGCTGGGCCGCCTCCTTCCCCGCCCGAAAGACCGGCCAACAATGGACAGGAGACCCGGTGTCATTTACAAAATTCCGTGCGCCGAGTGCCCCTCGTCGTATATCGGCGAGACGAAAAACCTACCGGAACGACTGAGGCAACACGCAAACGATGTGCGGAAGTTCTACAAAAAGCGCAGCGCAGTCGCCGAACATGCTGAGACGTTGCATCACCAGATAAATTTCGAAGCGACGGCCATCCTTGAAAGCGAGCCGAACTGGAGGAGAAGGTTGTTACTCGAGTCGTGGCACATACAGAGGACAGATATCAACCGCTCTCTCGGAACCCTTCCCCCAGTGTATACACACAGACTGCGCTGCACGGCAAAACGAGAGTGAGAGAGAGGGGGTTCATTAGCCCCCCTTCACTCTCCCCGCGACTGCTTTGAAGACGCCGCTGCTACGTAGCCTCCGCAGTCACCCCTGAGGGATTCAGAGCCTGAACTTCCAACGAGACGGAATGTCCAATGGGTCACGTGACGTGTGAGACTGAATGTCTAACGAGCCTGAATGTCCAACCGAGATTGAATGTTCATCGAGACGGAATGTCCAACCAGCCTGAATGTCCAACCGAGACTGAATGTCCATCGAGACGAAATGTCCATCGAGACCATCGGAAGTTTCGTCTGTCGGCCCAGAGACCATGCACCTGCGGAAAAAGCGCAGGGCGTAGTGTGCCAAATCCCATGCGCCGACCCCCGCTTCGTACGGTGAAGAAACCACGAACTTCCATGAAGGAATGTGGCAGTACAAGAAGGACCTCCGTCAATGCAACCGCGTACAGAGCGCATTGACATAACACTGCGAGCAGTTCGACTACCATACCAGTCCCAATGGTGCGCTGTCGAGCCCTTTGCCTTTTTTGTACGTTTCTTGCATTCCTTCGGATGCATGAAGAGCGCGGAAACAGGTACGAGAAACTTGACCCTGGGAAACGACTGTGCCACTAAGCTTTTTGCAGTGTAGACTGCATGAAGATATTCACGGGTGACGGACCATCGAAAGTGCTTCGGCACTTCAAAGCTCACTATAAATGGAAAGGCATTTGAAAAAAAGAAGAAATACAAAACCATGGGCGTTGCTATGTTGTATTGGTATGACTGAACTGTAGACATTTTGGGAAATTAGGGAATATCTCTTACTGTGACTCGAGAATTCGAACAAGTCATTAAAGTTTAAACACCCTCCTAATGGCCGAGGCGTAACAGATTTTTTTGACCACATTGAAGCTTGAAGAAATTTGTTTTTGCGAGTGATAAAGCGTCACATACGGCATAAACGCTGCGTTTCTACCTCCTTTCTTCGGGAAACCTGGCCGCCACAACTTTCAAGGTACCCTAAATAACGCAACTGCTGTTTAATATGTAGCAAAGGAAATGACAAAATCTGAGGGTCTTTGTTGATGCTACATCTAACACAACAAAATTTGGCGATATGACCGGTGCATAGATATATCGGAAATTTTCAGCGCACAACAATTCCCTCATAATACGCTCACAATCGCCCGTCCTGTCTCTCTCGTTCTTGTGAATAAGTTGTTTAGCGTTCGTAACTTTCCCACTAACCGCATTTATTCATGGAAACAGACAGATAGACAAAGAACTTTATTGGGTTCTGAGAAATGCTGCTCCTTTAGAGCAACGTCGCGGGCCACTCCCACCTAGGAACGAGGAGGCCTAGCCTCACCGCCACATCGTGGGCTCTCTGGACAGCCCGTAGTTGTGGTAGCAACTCTGAATAAGCTATGCAAGCATCCAAATGTAAATTACCATTTTCCTCTAAAATAACACAGTTTGACATCGAACTGGAAAGATTACGAGTTATACGAAGGCGTGCTGAACGACGATACAGACGCACAAGATCAATTCACGATCTGAGGGAAGCAAGGCGGCTCCAGAAAAAGATTCAACGACGCATTTACAAGCTGGAGAGCGAACGCTGGAAAACATCCGATGTCATATATCTGGAGAACAGTTCGTGGTCTTCGCTCCTCTCCGCAACAACGGCACCCTTTTAAAGCTTTGGCACTCCATCATGGAAAAACAGAACTCAAGGTGGCTGAAGAATTTTGCACGAAAGTTGCCGGGAATATTATGAACGAGAGCATCGACGCCGTGATCGTTCCTGAGACGCGATTACCAGAAATGGACATTCCATTCACCATGGAAGAACTGGAAGGTGCTTTAATCGCTTCTAAGCGCATGTCATCGCCAGGTCCTGATGGTATTACTTATAGTGCGTTGGGACACCTTGGACGAAAAGCCAGAAAAGAACTTTTAACATGCTTCAACAACTCCTGGCTCAGTGGCAGTGTTACCCGAGAATGGAAAAGAAGTCGATTAATACCACTTTTGAAATCGGGAAAATCACCAATGGACTTGACAGCGTATCGCCCTATTGCCCTCGCAAGCTGCCTCGGAAAAGTGATGGAAAGAATGGTTCTATTTCGTCTCGAGTGGTACTTGGAACGATGCACCAAATACCCTTCTTGCATGGCAGGCTTTCGTCGGGGCCGCTCCTCCATCGACTGTGTTCTTGACTTATCGACATTTGTTCAACAAGAAAAAAGTCGCAAGCGCATATCAGTGGCACTCTTTTTTGACGTGAAGGGTGCATAAGATAATGTAGCTCACGATGCCATCCTCACTTCTCTCGCAGCAATGGGCATTGGTAGACGAATGTTTCATTGGATAAAAGATTATATAACTGGCAGGTGTTTCTTTGTGCAAACATATGAGGGTACAACTGCTGAACATTACACCTACTGCGGAGTACCTCAGGGAGGTGTTTTAAGCCCCACATTGTTCAATGTTGCCCTCATTGGTCTGGTGAAGGTTCTGCCAAAGTCGGTGTGCCTATCCATATACGCCGATGATATTTGCCTCTGGAGTGCTGCAGTTACTCGCCCTCGGGTGCGTGCACGAATACAGCGGGCAGCAACCCTCACAACAGCCTACCTTCAGAAACAAGGCCTAACTATATCAACTGTGAAGTGCGCGTTGATGGCGTTTACACGCAAACCAATGACGCCATACCCTGTTTACATCAATGGACAGAGTGTCAAATATGCACGCACGCATCGTTTCCTGGGCATAATAATCGACAAAAGTCTTTCGTGGAGCCCTCATTGTGCGTACTTGAAGAAGAGACTGCTATCTATTGTGCATATAATGAAATTAATGTGCGGGAAAGCATGGTGAACTTCTGTGGCCTCCATGCTACAGCTGTACAGGGCCCTATTTCTGGGTCTATTGCACTACAGCTTGCCGCTACTGACTAACACTTGCAAATCCAATACTCAGTCATTGGAGAGGTTGCAGGGTCAGGCACTGCGTATCTGCCTAGGACTGCCCCGATGCGCTTCTACTTACGCCACAATCATGCTTGCCAAAGACCATCCGGTCAGGACATATAGAGTTGTGGATTGCCTCAGAGCGCACATTCGACATGCTAGCCGTGTCCCCGACCACCACTTGGCCCTTCTACCCTCTAGAAGACCACGTGCTACGTTTTCAGACGTCATAGCCAAGCACCTAAACAGCATTCCATCAGGATATACGCCAGTTGCGAGAATGGCATGTCCTTTGTGGTGCCTCGACCGCCGCAAGTACGTCTAGAAATTCCGGGAATCAAAAAGAAAAGCAATCACTCCAGAGTAGCATTGAAGCAAGCAACACTGCTATTATTACATGAGTTGTACTTAGACCGAACGCAGATATACACTGATGGGTCCGTCTCGTCCAGCAGCTCATGAGGTGCCGCTGTAATTCCGGCTGCAGCAATGACAATCAAGTTTAAGTTGTCGCATATGACTACATCTACGGCATCAGAGCTTGCTGCTATAAGGGCTGCTTTACAATATCTCGTTCAAGAACGTCCGGAAAATGGGTCATATTCTGTGATTCGAAGGCAGCGCTTCAGAGTTTGCAGTCTGCCATGCGTAGGAGGAGTCATGACCAATTGGTACAAGAAATAAGACATTGCCATCATGAAGCTCTAGCACGAGGGCATGATATTATATATCAATGGCTGCCTGGACATATCGGTATTACCGGAAATCAATTAGCCGATGATGCAGCCCGCTCAGCCCATGAAGGAACCCGTGTAGTCCCGATTCCTCTATCAAGGAATGATGCAGCAAGACAACTTTACCTGCTGGCTCGAAATCTCACACGCACGTTCTGGTCGTCTACCAGCTTCCAAAGGTGTCAATTTTATGAACTGGATCCTTCGCTCAAACTAAAGCTACCATCACAACTTTCCCGCTCCGATGCGACACTGTTATGCCGCCTTTGGTTGGGTGTTGCATTTACAAAGGTGTACTCCTTTCGCATTGGTATGGCAGACACTCCTACATGCGACTACTGCGGAGCTGAAGAGACCATCGAACACGTCCTGTGCAGCTGCGCTTGCTACGACACACAGCGATGCCAGCTCCGGATGGTTTTGAATCAACTTGACCCCGGACCATTTTGTGTGCAGAAGATATTAGGACCTTGGGCATCTGCCTCAGTTGCGCAGAAAGCAACTAAAGCACTGCTAATTTACCTAAAGTCAACCAACCTGAGCGACCGCCTGTAGACTGTGTGGGCTCCCCGAGTGTGCTCGTGATTGTGTGTATCTTCTCATCTCTCTGCAACCTCTTTTCTCCCCTTTATCCCTTCCCCAGTGCAGGGTAGCAAACCGGATGTGCGTCTGGTTAACCTCTCTGCCTTTCCTTGCATCTTTATCTCTCTCTCTGAATATCGTAAGGCAGAGTCCCAATCTTCTTCTGTGAGCCGACTTGGGCCCGGTAAGGGGGCCACTGCCAGATGATATTTGCTAAGTCACTAACCTCACCACAATCGGGACAAGTAGAGTCAAAAGCCTCTAAGGAGACAATGCTGAGGAAAAATTGGCTTGCCTAGATAAGACCCGGTCCGGAGCATTCTAAACGTGAATATATATATATATATATATATATATATATATATATATATATATATATATATATATATATATATATATATATATATATATATATATATATATATATATATATATATATATATATATATATATATTAAAAGTGGATAAATTATTTATAAAGGACGTGTCTTATTTTGATTTATTCTCTCAACTATTTCTTCGTTGAGCAGGTGTCTACAATATTAGGAATAACTGAGTTGATTTATTGGAAGTTAGCTGCGCTCAGAAAGCTGTGAGATGAAAAAAAAAATACCATGTCAAACGCACGCAGAAGCAGGAGGCTGTAAGTAGAGAGGGACGAGGAAGGGAATCTGAACCCCTTACACCACGAAATGTTTTCGTATTTTAACGTTTTTAGTGTATACTAATATATATGTATAAATATAAATAAATAAATAAATAAATATATATATATATATATATATATATATATATATATATATATATATATATATATATATATATATATATATACATATGTGACGCTATGATGACTGGGTGACGTGGCCTGGCTCATACGCCTTGTTTATCCTAATCTCACTTCTTCCTTCTCGGCTTCTACCAATCATCGCTTCATACGTCACACGATTCCCCCTCCCCCCGAAAGAAGGCATGGATTACGAACAAGGAAAAGTACACAAGGAGAGGTTGAGAATTCAAATGTCAAAATGCATAATTGGTTTCATGGCCCCGTGGTTTTCCCTAAACTCGCAAAACTTCAGGAAAGAGTGCAGCAGTCCGGTTAACGCAGGAGTTCTGGTGGGCGAGGCTGATGGTTGCGTCCTGGATAACACAAGAATGCTTTGGACGTGGAGATAGCGGAAATCGCAGCCGGCATTCTTTCGAAGAACAAACGAGGTTCGAACACCTTGCAGAATGGACAGTTCAGATATCGTAGGCATCGAATTCTTCGTCGTGGCACAGGTCGTGCAGGCAGCTTGCGTGCGCGTTGATCGAGGTTGATTGGGCGCTGCCTGTGTTTCTGCCGAGTACAAGGGGTGCTTTTGTGGCTTTTGGAAATTTTTCTATGGCGATGTCGCAGATGGTTTGATGAAAGGCTCATTCTTGATCTTTGGTGGAGAATGTATCCACCACGATGGGCTTTTTTGCAATGTTCTTCAAGCCTTAAGAGTGCACTAGATTAAGTTTTGTTTCGCCGTTGACAATGTTGAAGTATGCGTTGACGTTGTAATTTCTTCGTTTCGTCAACTTGCTTGTGGTGTGACATTGATCGTGTTGCGCCAGGATTCTTAGCGAGTCCTCTGCAGGCTTCTACGACGCCAACCAATGCAACTGTTTCCGGCGCAAGATAATGTGGCGTGTTTGATGCACTTGAATCTTCTGTATTTATAAACCGTTCATTTTTGGTGGTTGCCTGAAGCGTACTTATGTCATCAGAAGTCGCACCTGCGGTTTTGTTTTCATTATATGCAGCGAGGTTGTATACTGGATTCACGTCGCTTCGATCTTGTGATTGATGAACACTCGACGCTTCGGCAGAACTCTTTTCTTTGCAAGATGCTGATTGTGATTGCTTCTGTCTCTGTGGAACTGCTGAACTGAATACTTTGAACAAATGAGATTCCTGTGAACATTCGTTTTCTGAGTTGGTTTCGTGCGGATTTACTAACTCGTCATGCGTAAATGCTACGATCTTGTGAGGTGCTTCATCAGGTTTATCTGTAAAGTTGATGACAGGAGATGGAACTGCTGAGCTGAATACTTTGAACGAATGATGTTTCTGTGAACATTCATTGTCTGGTTTGATTTTATGTGGATTTACTAACTCGTAATGCGTAAATGCCGTCACGCGTCCGAAGCCGTGTGGGCCATGTGTGCGACACGAAGCATCAAGTGATTCGGGTTGTTCAGTAATACCTGAAGTATTATGGTGCCGTAAATACATTGGAAATGCCGATTTATTTGCCCGTGAAAAATCCAACCGCAAGTCCGGTCTTTTGGCAAACTGGTCTACATTCCTATCGGCATACGGTGGCATTACCTTCTCTGCTGCGACGTGCAAGTCCCTAGTTGGTGTTGTAATGCGTGAAGTGTACTTGGACGAGTCATACGGTGGTACAATGGCGGAATATTTACTCTGAAGTCTTGTTTGGGAAATACGCTTACTGCGGGAAGACTTCGCGTACCTGTGATGGTTGAGTTGAAGAGACTTCAGCTGATGAGGTATGTACAGGTCTTCATCGTATTCTTTGAAACGGGTGATCATTTCTTCTTTGATCTTTTTCCCAGACTCATCGTTGTCGAAGATGTGGGTGAGGTAAAATTTGAATGCCTCACCTGAGATGTAGTCAGTGAAGTTGATGATCATCTCCCGTTCCGACCATGATGCAGTGGTGGCATGGAGCTCGAACAGGTAGAACCAGTCCTGTACGGGTCCGTCGTCCGCTGATCCGGTGTACTTAGGGATGTCAAGGTCTTCTGATGCTGCTGTCATGATGCTTGGTGGTCTTGATGGTCCGCGTTCGGTCACTGCGTCTCGCTGAGGTCTTCGATGATGATGGCCGGGCGATGAAGTGGTTGCGAGGTCTTCATCCTGTCGACTTGTGTGACGCTATGATGACTGGGTGACGTGGCCTGGCTCATACGCCTTGTTTATTCTAATCTCACTTCTTCCTTCTCGGCTTCTACCAATCATCGCTTCATACGTCACATATATATATATATTCATCTCACAGCTTTCTGAGCGCAGCTAACTTCCAATAAATCAACTCAGTTATTCTTAATATTGTAGACACCTGCTCAACGAAGAAATAGTTGAGAGAATAAATCAAAATAAGACACGTCCTTTATGAATAATTTTCGATCTCTCACAAGGACTCTTATGGAGCTCAAATCCAAAAGATTGACATGTCATACTTCAAGGATTATGACATCATGTGTTAGACATGAATGATGGGCAAGTACAAAGAAATCTGCATCAAAAACTCCCAATCATTTCCCGGAGGGTGAACATGGTTAAGTGCGAATGCTCGGGGTGATGCTATATGAGGGGGAGTAAAGTTAAAATTCGTTGGCATTCGTATAAGGAAATACAACAAATTTAAATTCTGAATATTATAAAATTACTGTTAAGATGGATTAAGAATTCAACTTCATATTCTTCTGACCTGACTGGTAAATTTCTTTATGGTGTGGTACCCCACAAAAAATAACCCATTCATCTTTCTCGTCATCTTCATCTAACTAATGAGAGAAAAATGAAGAGTGCGAGCCTTAAGTGGCTTGTTAGCGAGGCTTTCTTTCATTCACAGTTGTTGGTACCTCAAAGGACGCAATTTTCAAGTGAACCACTGTTTTAGTCAACTCCACGATGTTTACATCAAAAAATAAAATGCTTTTAAATCAACATTTATTGTGAGGGTGAATCTTCAACACTTATATTTTAAGGTCAATGGAGTGCAGTGGCAGCGGCTATAATTACAATAATATTCACATTCGTGGGATTTCTTTGTTTACGTTTTCATTTGTATGTGTTTTCTTTATTGTTTATGAGTATGTTTAATCACTTCTTTTTCTCTTCCGTTAAGTTTTTATCAGCACATGACAAGCTCAGTCGCATCGACACCACCATCAACATGAATCGCAATCTGTCAACTATTGCGTGCGCGTGCCGTTGACACGATGGCACAGCAACAGTCTAATGTGGTGCCGTGAAGGCAACAAGATTTTGCTGCAATCTGTGGAGCAGATTTGGAAGTCGACGAGCTGTAGGCTACCGTGAGTCACGACCCAACGACGTTCGTCTGCGACCATGCAGCGATAAAGTTGAATCCAGTGGTACTGGTTGAGACAGCTCGAGCTCTATCGCATTTGTAAAAGGTGCCATGCGCCATGCGCTCTATATATGGGGTGGTCGAATAAAGCTAGGGAGATTCGTTTGGTCAACTAGTCTCCGATTGACTAATGTAGACGCGCTTAGCGTCGCTCTGCATGCGGTATCTTACATGGTGGCGCACGTACATAGTGTCAGAAGTGACCACCGTTCGCTCTCGATAATGAAACCTAAGTCTGCCTTTGCTGGAGTATTTGGACTACAACAGCCACCGAGCTTTGGCTTCAACGACCAAAATTCTTGGTTCATCTGGTTTGAGCAGTTTGAGGACCATGCATACGCAACAGGAATGCACCGAGCTACCAACGAGGTTTGGGTTGTAACACTTCTATATTGCATGCGTGTTCAAGCTCATCATGTGTTAGCATCTGTCGATTTGACGGCCGATGCTCCTTCGTACGGCGTCGTGAAAAGCAAGTTCACCTCATATTTCTTTCACCTGCTACTGTCGGCTCCGGACGAGAGGTCATCGATTATTTTGGTGGATGTGGTGGAGGAGTTCATGAGAATTACTGTTTTCACAAGCGGATGCAGCAAGCAGGCGAAAGCGTTGATGTTTTTACGCCGCGTTGACAAACATGGTCAAGAGATGCAACTACGTCTCAGCGTTCTTTGAGGATACGCTCGTTCGAGACCAATCTATTGTTAGCTCGTTGGACAGCAGGTTATCGGAAACACTGTGCCGGACTTCCGCCAGACAACGCGCTCCTACAGCACGGCCGCACGAAGATGCCGAAAGATAAAAACTGGAACGCGAAAACCAGTCATCTGGGCTGGTCGCTGTGGATGCAGTGAAGCAGACGCCAGTGCTAAGAAAGTCACGTAAGCAAGCATCAGCGTCGAGAGCGACCTCCGTCGTCAAGGTGACGCATGGATCGTGTTGATTTTGCAGACGAGAAGCACATTAACGATAATTTTGTCCGGCCAAGAAAGCGGTTTGCAATTTCTGCAAAGTGAAGGACGTTTGGAAGCAGTTTGCTTAGCCAAGCAGCGTTCATTCAGCTGACAGTCTCATGTCATCCAGATGCATGCTGTCAAGATCAGTCGTCAAGCAAATGCCATGTTCGTTTGGGTTAACGTGAACGGCGTCGCGCTCAAATTCAAGTTTGACTCAGGAGCGGAAGTTACCGTCGTTCCAAGCAATTTTTTGGATCTACCGTCTCAACTCGACCAACCGGAGGTTCTTCTCACAGGTCCAGGAAATTATCCTTTGAATGCGTCAGGCCAATTCAAAGCTACGTTGGAGAGGAAGAGCCGCACCTGCGTACTATCAGTGTATGTCATGCCTTCGCAGTCTACGCCTTTACTAAGCTACCCTGCTATCCTCGCATTGAGAGTCGGGAAATTCATCAACGCCACACAAGGCCTGTCCAGACAGCTGAACCTGCAAGCGACGCCACCGTTAGCCAGGATATCTTCGATGGCCTTGGCCCCGTAGGAGAGGAATGCGCTATTCGTCTCAAGCCAAATGCCATGCCGTTTGCTCTTAGTGCACCTCGAATAATTCCGATTCCTCTGTACGAACAGGTGAAGCAAGAGCTGGACGAGATGGAAAAACAAGGGGTCATCAGGCGCATTACAAAGCCGGCGCTGTGGTGTGCAGGTCTCGTCACTGTACCCAAAGCATCGGGCAGCTTCGAATATGTGTGGACTTGACAAAGCTCAACAAGGAAGTCCTCCGTGAAAGACATTTGCTTCCAACTGTTGAATGGGTACTCGGGCAACTATGCGGCGCAAAGGTGTTCTCAAAACTAGACGCAACATCAGGATTTCACCAAGTGCAATTATCCCAAGAATTTCAAGAATACACCACATTCATCACACCATTCGGATGCTACAGCTATTGTCGTCTACATTCCAGCCTAACCCTTCAGTTAGAAGTGCCTCGCCTTCTAGAGAGCAACCGAATATCGTCAACACAACTGACGACACCCTGGTTTTTGGAAAACACAATGAAGAGCACGACAAACGACTTGCGGAAGTTCTGGATGGTCTGCGGGGAGCCGGAGTTAAACTGAACAAGTCAAAGTATTGCTTCGGTGAAGACAGACTAGAGTTTCTGGGTGTGGTCATAGATGCCAACAATATCTCGACGAGCCTCAATGAACTCGAAGCCCTACGCAATTTAAAGCTACACAAGGACGTTGCTGGTGTTAGACGCTTCCTCGGTGTGGCTAGTCATATTGGTCGCTTCTTGCCCTATCTTTCGCAAGCAACCACCCCTATCCCCGCCTTACTAGGCGTGCAGAAGGCATGGGAATGGGGACCACTTCAAGAGATGACTTTTAATCGGATCAAGGCGATGCTCACGTCGGACCTCTGCTTTCCGAAGTATCATCCCGGTCGCAATACTATTATTCGATGCGAGCTCATTTGGGTTGAGAACGGTTCTTGTGCAGCATCAACCATCGAGGGAGCGACGCACGGTAGCGTTTGCATCGCGGTCGCTAACTGACGCGGAGAAATGCTACAGCCAAACAGAGAAAGAAGCGTTGGAGGTAGCATGGGCAGTGCACCGTTATTACCGGTACGTGCGGAGCCTCAAATTCACGGTGGAAACAGATATCCAGCCGCTGGTGAAAGTATTTGGAAACGCAAACCTGGACACGATGCCTCCACAAATTCTGACAACTTCTCTATACACGTAAAATGCATGTTTTCACTATGATAAAGAATCATTGCTCTGGGTATATGTGCCAAATCTACACGATTAAGACGCACACCGGGGTCAGGAACTTTGGATTAATTGCGAACGCTTAGAGTCCGTTCCAGAGCATCTAAATCTAAACTACACCAGTATCGCTTGCATTTCACTCCAATCAAAATGCCGCTGGGGTCGGGAACGAGCTTGCACCCTCGAGCTTAGGACTTATCACGATAAGGCAAGGTGACAATGGATCTTCGTTACGAAAACTGCAGAAGTTAGTTGTTGACAGCTGAAAACTGATCCTATCTAGGCTCGCGATCGTAATCAAAATGCATTGTGTGACACCGGTATTAAGACACTTCCTATTGTCCAAGCCTGCACGATTTTCGACATGGCGCTGTTTGTAAGTTATTCAATGGGCTACGGCACGCCGAATTTTAAAAGGGAATAAAACAGTCGCACTACCAGAGGTAGCGACGAGTTTTGCTGTTTACGTTTTTGCATTATGCCTCTGCACTTTAACACTGGTTCTGACACATGGTTCATCGTTCACGTAGGATTTCACAGCACTCATTTTGACAACATTGTAGGAGTCATCCTCCAAAAAGTCCATAAATTCATGCGCCATGGCAAAAGCAACAGCGATAGAATTGAAAGAATCAGAAAAGAAGAGGTGATGAAGTATTAGTGGTAGCAAAATAAGAGCGCAAATAAAAGATGCCGGAAAAGCAGTCCGGTCAGTGCAGCAGTTAGGCTGTCTGGGCACTAAAATGTACTGAGTGAGCAGCTACGCGAACGAAAAATCTTGGGCTTTAAGATGCTGCCAGAGGGCCAGTCATGCTGCTGTAGCTCGTCGGCTGTCCGCATAGGAAGCAAAGTGCAACTATTATGCGCTTGAGATTTTTTTTTTGGTCTTTTTACCAAGAGTCGGTTGTGTTAAATTGTACTCCACTTTATATTGGCCAAAGTGCGGTCTTGTATGTAGTGAAATGCGTAGTCGTGAAGCTTATAATATAAGCGTCAACTAGTTCAAAATGTACGTGCTTCGCTTCGTGCTCTGAGAGATGAATTTTGCGTGCAAATCTTTTCCTGTTTTTTTTTGGGCGGGGGGAGGGGGCTATCGCTGGGTGACCTAGGCATACCAAACAGCCTTCATAAAGGTCAGCATTTGTGCCCAGCTGCGATTTATTTAGTTGTACATACTGCAGCCCGCTGGGACTGATAATACGTGTACGGTGGCCGGAACACACGCGAGAATGTAAATGGCTTCAGAAAGCCACAAAAACTTGCAGTGCACGAACATCATAACATAAAACATGTCATGTTACCTGGGACGGCGCCAGCGGGATGTGAGGGTGCCCAGTGGGGGGGGGGGGGGGGGGCTGACGCTCTCTCAAAATTCACGGCTGCCCCTCTTTTTCCTTTTCCCCTTTCTTTCTCCCCTGAGAGCAAGCATATTCAAACACAGCGCATATGTTCCCAGCCTATTTGTCCTCTTAAGGAACTCATTTGGCATGGGTGCCCCCTCCCCCCCGCTAAAAAAAAATCTTGGCGCATCCCAAGCATGTCACAGGAAAAAAGACACGTTATAACATATTCTAGATTGAAATGATGAAGTCGTACGGGAAGCAACAATGCAATAATAAACCTAGTTAGACATTGGAAGAACATAAACTTTATTTGTCGAATCCAGACGATTCGAGTCCGGCGTTCTTTAGTGGGTCTGAGCACCCACCGCGGATGCGGTTCCGAGACCTTGTCTCGAAGCGGCTTCCTCGGCACGCTGGACGGCCCAGAGTTGTGCTGTCAGGTTCGAGCTGAGCAGTGCGGCCTTCCAACGCTAGCGGAGGCTGGCGGTGGAAGAGTGAGATGAATCAGCACTATTCGAATTGTTTATTAGGCCCTGACACTCCCACAGCATGTGACTAAGGGTGGCAACCTCGCCACATGACGTGCATCTGTTTGTAGTGTATATGTCTGGATACATGGCGTGCATGAGTCTAGGGTTTCTGTATGAATCTGTTTGTAATTGTCTGAAGTGTACCGCTTGCGTTCTGTTTAGCCTTTCGTAAGGAGATGGGTATATGCGTCTTTGTAACTGGTAATGTGTGGTGATGTCGTGAAACCTGGTCATACGATCCTCCCATGCCCAGATGTCTGCAGTTCCCCGCGGGGGCTCGTCGTCCTCCGGCGATCCTCGGTGAGTGAGGCCTCGAGCAACGCGGTGAGCCGCTTTGTTGGGGGTGCTCAGTCCGGTATGTGCCGGGATCCATAACAGGTGCCTTCGGTTATCGAAGTCGGCCTCTCCTGGATGTATGGGATGTCGTTGGAGTAGGTGAAACGCCTCTTGCGAGATGCGTCCGTTGGCGAAATTGCGAATTGCTGTTTGCGAATCACTAATCACGTAAGTGGCATTGGTCTGTGTGAGGGCCAGTGCTATAGCCGCTTCCTCTGCCGCTTCAGCGTGTGCCGTGTTCACAGTGAGGCTTGTGATGTACTTGCCACGATGGCCGGTAACTACTGCCATGAAACTTTTTTTATTGGTATAACGCGCAGCATCAGTGAAAACCGCTTCAGTGTCGTTGGAGTAGCTTTGAGTAATGCGTTGTGCCCTGGCTTTACGCCGTCCCGTATGGTGTTGTGCATGTTGCGAGGCAATGGGGGTACGTATACTTGCTCGCGTACCAATCTTGTAATTTCGACTTTGATGCCGTGCTTCGTATGGTACGTGATGCCAAGTTTTTCGAGTAGGTGTCGGCCTGGGCGGGTCTTGGATAGGCGCTCGAGCTGGGAAACTTGTTGCGCCTCCACGAGTTCCTCGAGGGTGTTATGCAATCCTAGCTCTAGGAGTTTGCTGGTGCTAACTTCGGGCGCCAGTCCTAACGCGAACTTGTACGTCTTGCGTATCAGGGCGTTAAGCTTGTCTTATTCCGCAACTGTCCATTTGTGAAACGGTGCCGTGTACATTAGTTGTGAAACAAAAAAGGCTTGTATGAGTCGTATGACGCTGTCTTCGCGCATGCCCGCATGTTTGTTCGTGATGCGTTGGATGAGTTGCATCGTGCTGGTGGCCTTTGCCATTATCTTGCGCAGTGCTTCACCATTGCCGCCGTTCTGCTCACTTATCATCCCCAGTACCCGGATCTTCTTTACCATTGGGTTTGGTGAGCCGTTTGATGATGTTAGTTTGATTTGTTGTTTTTCTAAAGGTACGTAGTTTATGGGCGGGCATCCCTTTTTCACCTGTCTATATAGCAGTCATTCGGATTTTTCGGCCGAGCACTTGAGTCCCGTGCCTACGAGGTAATGTTCCACGCATTCTATGGCCGCCTGTAAGCGATCCTCGATCTCTCAGTCACTGCCAGTTGTCGTCCAGATCGCAATATCATCCGCGTATAGCGTGTGGTGCAGTCCATCAATTTGATGTAATCGTTCGGGTAACTCCAGCAGGACGAGGTTGAAGAGCATCGGCGAGATCACCGAGCCCTGCGGTGTACTCGAGCTTCCAGTGTTGAATTGATTTGATTCTAGCTGTCCCACCCGCATGCGTGCGGTTCTTCCCGTGAGGAAGTCTCGGACGTAGTTGTACACTCGCATTCTGAGGTTCAATCTGTCTATTTGTCGCAATATGGCGTCGTGACGAATGTTATCAAAGGCCTTCTTCAGGTCCAGGCCAAGGATGGCTCTCGTTGAGCACCCAGAATTTTCTATGATTTGATGTTTTAGTTGCAGAAGAGCATCCTGTGTGGAGAGATGTCTTCTGAACCCAATCATTGTGTGTGGTAATAGGTTGTTGTCTTCGAGGTAATCTGTTAGTCTATTGAGGAACGCATGCTCCATCAGTTTACCTACACATGATGTTAGGAAGATAGGGCGCAGGTTGTGCAGCTGCAATTTCTTGCCGGGTTTTGGTATAAGTATGATCTGCGCTTCTTTCCATGGCCGGGGTAACTTTCCACGCACACAACACTCGTTAATATAATCTTTGAGTTTCTCTAGCGATCTGTAATCGAGGTTGCGCAGTGCCCTGTTCGATATTCGATCTAGGCCTGGGGCTGACTTGGTATTGAGTTTGACGAGGGCCGCCTCGATTTCGGAAATTGAGAATTCTGCGTCTAGGATGGCGTTGCCATCTCCCCTGTAGTCCGGATGTACTTGCGGGGGCGTTTGGGATATGTAATGGAGTTCCGCTTCCCGTAGGAAATCTTTCTCCGTTCCCCAGTAAGCGTGTATGATTTTGCATAAGCCTTGGCTCTGTGAGGTCTTGGTGTTCGCGGGATCTATGAGGTACCGCAGTATCTGCCATGTGCGACTCGTAGTGAGCTGACCATCCATCTGCGCGCATTTCTCTTTCCATTGCTGTTGTTGCAGGTTAAGTGCGTGCTTTTCTATTTCTTTGTTGAGCTGTCCTATTCGTTTTCGCAGTCTCCTATTATGTCATTTTCGTTTCCAACGGCGATGCAGTTGGGTCTTGGCTTGCCACATGTGCCGTAACCGGGTGTCTATTCTATCAAGCCCAGCTGTTGACGGCATCTTTGCGTCGCCCTCTCGATGCCGCGCCGAAGTTGCTCGGTCCCTTGTTCAATGTCTTTGATGCCTTCAATCTGTTGCTTGTCTCGATTTTTTCGTAGTAGTTCCCAATTGGTGATCTTCGTTTGGCGACCGGCATTGTGTTCCTGTGGGCCGCCTTCTGCTTCTATAGAGATAATGTAATGGTCACTGCCCAAGTCTGGCATGATGTTTCTCCAAGTCACCTTTCGTGTATTGTCCGTAAAGGTAAGGTCAGGCGTGGTGTCAGTGCTGGCGCTGTTGCCCTGCCTAGTTGGTGCCACTGGGTCAGTGACCAGCTCGAGGCTAGCAAGTTGCGCCGTTTCCCACAAATGCCTGCCTTCAGGCTGATCGTGTTTGTAACTCCACGCCGTATGCACCGCGTTGAAGTCGCCTCCAATGAAGAGTTGTTGCCCCTGGGCGATATCGAGTGCTCGTTTGAAAAAGACGTGAAAGCGGTGTTTGCGGCATCTCGGACTGCTATAGACGTTGAGTACGAAGATGCTGTCGGGCGTCTTACGCGGTGGAATTAGCTCTACGAAGACGTTTTCAATATATTTGACATGGGTGTCGTGTTCGATGACCGTGAGCTCTCGTTTGACCAGTGTGGTGCCGTTTGGATTTTCCTCCTTGCCTGTTATAGACTGGTACCCTGAAAGTTTGGCGGGGCCGTTTGTTTCCTGCAGTATGATGACGTCTGGGCGTTCGGGGATCGTTTTCAGGTATTGTTGTAGGTGCGCTCGTTTGTTTTTGTAACTTCTGCAGTTCCACTGCCATATTGTATGTTTTTGTTTCGAAGGGTGTCTTGCCATGGTTATGTGGTACTACATGTGTGGCGCCGCTTCGCTATGCGACGTCACCAGCGCACTGTTGGCAGCTTCTAGTCTGGACAATCTGAGATAAATGCTCTCTAAGTTCTGTGGAATTGTACGCGTGATAGTCGCGGTGATAGTTTCCTCGAGACTGCTCACGTGAGCCTCGAGTGCCTTCACTCGGGTGTCGCCTGTTGCTGCGCGCGTACGCTTGGAACGTACTGACTTTTTAAGGGAGATAGCCGGCCCGCGTTTAGTATCAAGGCCTTCGACCTCACCGTCATACACGAGTTCTTCTTGTGTTTCCTGCATTGCCTGCTGATCAGTCTCGCTGTGAGCGGTAGACTGGAGCTTTTGTATCAGTTCGTTCTTTGCGTGAATCTGTGCCTGCATGCATTCAATTTGTTTTTGCATAGTTTGTATCGTCTGTGTTAACTGAGCTATCTCCGCCTCTATCTTAGTGTGTATTTTGCCGCCAGCCTCCGCGTTTGTTGCGCGTTTTCCTTTGACCGCATCTGCAAAGCTCACCGAATCAGTTGCCTTCGCGTCCCTCGTTGGGGTTCGTCCAGGTGTTCGGCTGCGAGCTCGGCGTTGCTGCTGCTTTCGGGGTCCCGGTGTGCGGCTACGAGATCGGGAGTGGCTTCGACTGGGTGTCCTAAGTCTTGAGCGGGGCTTGCTGGTGGAATAGCTGGTGGCAGTGGCCTCTGCCTCCTCCTTGGCCCTGCGTCGTTCCCATTGTCTCTTCGTCACGATGTAGGGCGTTTTGTACCTTGCACGGCAGTTGCGGTCCGCGGTCATGTGTGCGCCCCCGAACAGCTTGCAAAGGGGGGAACACTGGTGGTTGGGGCCTGGGTTACGGGCGTCACAACCACGACACACTTTGTCCTTGGGTCTTGGGCACACGTCCATGCGGTGACTAAGTATCCCGCAGCAGTGACACATGTCGATTTGCTTGTGGTACAAAGTGCAGCGAAGGAGAGCACCGCCATAATTGACGTAATTGGGCACTCGCGGTCCTTCAAACGCCACTATGACGGTCGTGGTGTTACTGAGCCGTTTGGCTGCCAGGGCGAAAGGGTTACGTGCGTGAACGATGCTGGTATGAATGGACTGGGCGTCTCCTTCCAACGGGATGCCCTTGATTATTCCCTTCACCGTGTTGTCGGGGGCCGTCTCGTACGCACTAACCTCGTGGTGGCGGTCGCCGATGGTGATGGCTTGAAGCTGTCTGTACTTATCGGCGTGAGAGGCATGGGGTGTGCTCACGACGATGATGTTTTGATGGTTTCTGTGATCCGGTTGAATGTATACGGCGATCATTTTGGTAAGGGTTCGATGAAATCTCTCGGTCAGACCGTTTGTTTGAGGATGGTAGCTAGACGCCATCTTGTGTGTAGTAACAGAAACGTGAAGAACTTCACCTAAAAGCTGTGATAAGAACACCTTTCCACGGTCACTTAGAAGTACACGAGGAGCACCATGACGTAGTATTATGGCCTGAAGGACGAAGTCAGCAACTTCCGATGCTGAACCAGTAGGTACTGAAGTTGTTTCGGTGTAGCGTGTCATATGGTCTACGGCGGTGACTATGCATCTATTTCCAGCGCCAGTAACAGGAAGGGGCCCATAAATATCGACACCGACGACCTCGAAAGGTGTTGTAGGGCACGTCATTGGCTGTAACTGACCAGCCGGGGGAGATGTCGGAAGTTTGCGAAGTTGGCACGGAAAGCAGGAACCCACGTACTTTGCTGGCCTCGCAAAGCTGATACTTTATTTATTTTATTTATTTATACAAATACCCTAAGGGCCCAAAGAGGGCATTACATAGGGGGGGATGCAAGTGAGTTTACAAAAACGAGGTGTGTACATATAATGGTAAAAAATGCACACAAAAACCATGAAATACTTTAGGTGACATTATAAAAATAGAGCACAATGCGAAGTGGTAACGAGAAAGTTTGGGACAAAAATACACAAGGCAAATACAACAGTAGTGACAAGTTCACAAGATATGCGAATATATTGGGCTAAGGAGGGTTTCCATCGAAAAACACTGTTAGAGCAGCTTGAAATAGAGTTGATTCTGTAAGCGACACTAGAGATGAGGGCAAGGAATTCCATTCTGTAATTGATAACACTAGCGGCGAATTTTGATACAAGTTCGTTCGTGCAAATATTGGTTTTATTTTATGAACATGGTCTCGCCGAGTAGATACATTGGGAGCAGGCAGAAGGTTAGCTCGAGCAAATGTGGAGTTTCCATGATGAAGATTATGAAAAAACACCAGACGTGCAAATTTTCTGCGTGAGCCAAGACTGACAAGATTTAGCCTTTTCTTCAAGGCAGATACACTTACGTAGTGAGAATATGAAGACATGATAAATCGGGCTGCTTTATTTTGAACTGATTCGAGTAGATTGGACAAGTAAGCGTGATGAGGGTGCCAAATTATAGAGGCATATTCCAAAGAGGGCCTTATGAGTGAGATATACGCACGAAGCCTCGTATCAGTGTTTGCGACATGTAGGCGTCGTTTAAGGTATCCTAGTTTTTTGCATGCTTTGGAGGTGACGTGTTCAATGTGCGCATTCCAGTTTAAGTTTGACGTAAAAAGTACACCAAGGTATTTAATCGAGGATACTGAGCCAATGTTAGCACCACGTATTTTATATTGATTAGCGTTCTGGCGAATAGTTGAAGCGAATTGCACGTGTTTAGTCTTTGAAATATTGATTTCCATTTGCCATATGTTGCACCATTCTGTTAGCCTATTTAGGTCTAATTGTAGAGAAATGACGTCACTGTTGCTGGTTATGGGTTTGTAAATGACGCAATCGTCTGCGAAAAGGCGTATTTGAGATGCGAGATTAACGGCTATGTCATTTATGTATATCAAAAATAATAATGGGCCAAGGACGGAGCCTTGGGGAACTCCCGAGATGACGTCAGCACGGGTAGAAAAGCAATCTTGCAAACTGATTACCTGAAATCTATTACTAAGGAATTCTTCAATCCATCGCGTACAGTTGTAATCAAGTTGTAAATTTCTGATTTTAAGTTTGAGGCGATTGTGAGGCACGCGATCAAATGCTTTAGAAAAGTCAATGAAGATGGCGTCTATGTAAAGTTGATTGTGTATTGAAGTGTGAATATCTGTGACGAGTTCGAACAGTTGAGTTTGACATGAGCGATGTTGACGGAATCCATGTTGGTTATCAAGAAGCAAGTT
Source organism: Rhipicephalus microplus (assembly GCF_043290135.1). NCBI lineage: Eukaryota > Metazoa > Arthropoda > Arachnida > Ixodida > Ixodidae > Rhipicephalus > Rhipicephalus microplus. The sequence continues at coordinate 47,373,782 of NC_134710.1, read as the reverse complement.
GTTTTGGTTGAGGTAAGTTATAATGTGGGTATACAAAACATGCTCAAGCAGTTTGCAGGAGATGCATGTTAGAGAAATTGGTCTGTAGTTGGTGGGATCTGTGGAGTCACCTGATTTAAAAACTGGAATCACTAAGGCAGATTTCCAATCTTCTGGTACGCATCCTGTATCCAGCGATTGTTGAAATATTAAAGATAGCAATAAAGACGAGTATTGGGACGTAAATTTTAGAAGTTTGGCGCTTATACCATCCGGACCGGGGCTGGTTTTATTAGGGAGCCTGTCAATGGCACGAGATATGCCATTTTGTGATATTACGATGGGCAAGAAAGGGTACTGGATGAGCGGTTGATGAGATATATGAGCATCATGAAGTGCGTGTTCCCTAGTAAAAACGTCGGAAAAACATTTACGAAACTTGTTTGCGCTATCTATAATGCTCAAAGTCACGCCATTTTCAGTAAGTAAGGGAGCTGCATGATTATGTTTGGGGTTTACAACTTGCCAAAACTTTTTTGGGTCAGTTTTCAGCATATTTGGAAGGATAGAGTTGAAGAATTCGTTTTTGGCGTTAGCAATAGCTGTTTCTGTAAGACGTGATATGTTCTTGTAGTTTTCCCAGTCTGCTTGAGTCTTTGTCCGAGAAAACTTTCTGAAAGCTCTTTTTTTCTTGTTTATGCATTTTTTTACATCGTGGTTAAACCAGGGGTCGTTCGGCCTTGAGGTGATGGTTATCTTAGGTATACAGTTAGCTTCAACCTCCTTCAGTCTGTCTCGAAACAAACACCAATTGTCATTTGCAGATCTATTTTGGAATTCATTTGAAAAGTCTGCGGCAAATGGTGCTAGAACTCAGACATAAGTTTAGTGAACTAGTATATATAGGCATGGACTAGAAGCGGTGAAAAGTGGGAGTAGACATGAAGCTCAGGCCGTAAGAAAGTGCCGGTGTGCCACCTCTCGCTTAGTCCTTGGAATGTCCGCTGGATGGTGGTACTTCTATAAGGTGATTATAGGATGAAAAGATGCGGCATAGTTGTACTTGGAGTATTCACTAGATAGACGGAAGGACAGACAGACAGATACACGTAGGGCAGACAGACAGATGCACGGACGTACACAAGAATAGATGGACGGAGGGACGCATGGACGGACCCAGGTACAGATGCACGGATGTATACAGGAACGGACGCACATATGGACGCACAGACAGATGCACGGATGTACTGACGGACGCATGAATGGACAGACGGATGGAAACAAGGACGGTCGCACAGACGGACGTACGAACGGAGGGAAGCAAGAGTCAACAGACGGACGGATGCTTCGCCCCACTCATCATCATGCACTCTGTGGATACGCTGTGATTTTGTTGAATGCGAACTAACTGTTGTCTAAATTGTTTCTTAACTCTGAAGGAGTGACAATATTTTACTCGCTCGTTTGTGTTTTACAGGTGTGCCCTTAAATATAGCTCTCAAAATAAACGACGCTGACATGCCTGCGCGTCCCCTTTTCATCTGCTTTTTTAAATCACAACATTTGAGTTGCTCTCGCTGCCGCAGTACTTTGACCTTCAATAGAGAGAAACGTTATGCAGGGCTGTTTATTGTGGAAATATTGTCATTGATTGAATAGCTGTAGGCTGCGTACCTTCCATTGATTGACGACGTTGAACATCGTTGTCGAAGTCGTTGTGGTTCATACGCCTAAGAAGTGCTCTGAACATACCCGAGTACCCGCGGAGGGTACGAAGTTTTTCTTGTTTAAGTTTGCAAGCCATAGAAGCCGCTGCAACTGGAGAACAATGAAACTTAAAGAGTCCACAGCCATAAAGCCTCCGCGTCTACAGATGCGCATGGCGTATTTTTTCGCACAGCATTTTCTTTCTTCTGTAGTTGTTACTGCATCCAAAAACAACGCAGTGGTTCCCTGATGAGCACTTCTTGCCTGTAACAAAATGAGAACAGACGCTAATGCCAAATAACATCCAAATGGATGTTATTTGTTGCAATTATTATACAAGTGTGAAGTGGGCAAAAAAACAACTTGCTGCGACCGATAATTGCTACAGATAACATCTCCTACCCTTTCCTTGCCATCACTTCCAGTGGTCATTATTATTTTATCTAAGAAAAACAAGTTATTAAAATACCTTTCTTTCTTTATACTGCTTGGATTTTTCTGATCTGCTGCTGGTTGCTAGAAACTGAATGGTGCTTTTTATCCACTTCACTGGCGTGAAGTGGTTCACCCATTCTGACATTTTTTTCAGTTCTACAAGATACACAATAGCATCACACACCCGAATAGTTGCTAGTCATGGTATCAAAGAAGCATGAAGGTCGATGACCAAGTAGTTTTAAAGAATAAGGAACGTAAACGTAAAAAAAATGTGTAAGTCAGGGTGTCACACTACTTCCTACACCTGAATGCAAATAGATGGCAACATTAAAGTAAAAGTGCCGAGTTGCCACTTGAACCTTTTCTTCAATTCATTCATGCCGAAGAGAGCATCTGAATAAGCCACATATCTTCGTCATCCATTGTGATCCCACAATACCAAATTTTGCATATGTGAGGCTTGCGAAAGGGCCGTGAGCGCATCGTGAGCATGGCATGTAGTGATGCTGTTACATGACATACATCTCATGTTGATCATGTTTGGATGTTTTATTACCCAATGTCGCCCTTTGGCGTCTCGTAATACCAAATTTGCTATAAGTTAATCTAGCGAAACGGCCGCCAGCGCATCATGAGCGTGGCATGTAGTCATGTTGGTACATGACACGCATCTCAGGATTATCATGTTTTCACCAGTCACATACCTTCGTCATCCATTCATGTACTTTAATACCAAATTGGCTATATGTGACGCTACCGAAACGGCCGAGAGCGCATGATGAGCGTAGTATGTAGTCAAGTTGTTACATGATTAGCATGTCATGATTTTCATGTTAGGGTCTGTCGCTTGTTTTCGCCATGTAACTATGCCATACCATACCAATTTGGCAACATGCCATGTGAACGAAACCCCTGCAAAAGCTGCAGGTTCGTGAAATGTAAATGATGACGTTCATGACATACATATCACCATTTTTATGGTATGAGTAGTCAAATATGTTCTTCATACAGTCATGTTATGCCATACCATGTTTGGTACCAATACCATTATCGAAACGCCCAGGAGAGCTAAAAGCCGTAGGTGGCTAGATAGACAGACAGACAGACAGATAGATAGATAGATAGATAGATAGATAGATAGATAGATAGATAGATAGATAGATAGATAGATAGATAGATAGACAGATAGATAGATAGATAGATAGATAGATAGATAGATAGATAGATAGATAGATAGATAGATATGCTCAAAGTCGCCGACATTCACTAAGAAATGCTTATTCAATAATGCCTCAAGAATGCGTGGTACAAGTGCCCATGAAAATAAGGCGTCAGAACATGTGATCATCAGGATGACTCCATGGTTTAAAGCCGGTCACCCTCTACAAAAAACGCACACACGCTAGTCGGCTGTTTCCTTAAAGCTATGTAAAGGGTGCATAACGGTTTCGAAAAGGTTTCATGCATTAGGTGTTTGAAGTAGCACTATAGGAACAGAAGATCGCTATCACGTTGAACTCCTGGAGAAGAAGCTGTAGGATCCATTATTTTTTAACAACAGATGTGATCTTCTTCCAGTTTTATTAAATGAACATAATCTAAGCCGTCATTGACACGCCAGCCACAAGGACCTAGACAGATTTTTTTTTTCAGGGAGGACGGGGGGGGGGGGGAGAAACGGGTCTGGTGTGGTGCCACGACATGACTACGCCATCGGTCGACCCATTAGGCTAATATAAACTTCACCTTAGTTTTGCTGTGATTCTACAGAATTTGGCTGACGGATCTCTTGGACACTTCTGAATGAAGTGTCCGGTGGCACGCACGATGCCAAGTACTGAATAATTATATATGTCATGAACATTAAAAAAACAAAAAAAGGGCAAGATGGAAGCTTGCGATGAACAATCCGTAAACAGGGCTTGTGCCTAGACTTGTCTTCCTCAAAGCTAGAAAAGAACTGATTTTTCAGCGCTGGCGTGTCTACGCTTCATACCTTCTCCTGTCAGAGGGAAGGAAGAAAAAAATACCCGGCCCCGCATCGAGAACTTTCCCGAGCGGAGTCGGTGTTGCTTCGTCGCCAACAAGTGAAGTTCGCGTTAAACCCGGCGATGGCGCGCCAGATATGTCCCTAGATGTTCGCAGGCCTGGTGTGCAGTATATGTGAACAAGAACTGGCGACACTAGGACACATAGTGAGGTATGACAGTGCAGCGATGCCGGGCGGCGGTTCGAGCGACGGTGCCGAAGGTGATGTGTGCGGCAGGGCTGGGGAATCTCATGGCGTAGTAACAGGTGCTGACGACAGCACCACCCGCCAAGAACTAGCACAGATGGAGTGGTGGATCCATTAGATAGACTGCCAATCTCAGAAATGAGTGATCCAACAGTAGGCCACAGAGAACGGGAACTCGTGAGCCGCAAGCGCGGGGGGCGGGAACCCAAGTATCCTCTGTCGGGTCAGGTTCAACCCCCGAGTCTTTGGCCCAGTGTTTCTAGGACTGCATAGACTACAAAATGAGAAGGGTAGGCCGTGTTACGAGGCCGGCACCTACTCCACGCAGGATCCTGTGAATAAAGTATTTTCTCTCTCTCTCTCTCTTCAATACATAAGTAATATATGAAGATGATGCGAAAGATATTGCGTCGACAGACCCTTTTATCAAAAACTGCCCCCTCAACAAAATCAACGAGTCACCAGAGGTTCCCGGATATCAGGCAGAGACAGTTTTTGCAATCACATGTGGCGAGAAGCTTCCTAGGCGTACGACCACCACGATATACTAACAAGTGCTTTAGCACCGCAAAATATCCCTTGGTATGTTGATACGCCCCCTTTTTCAAAGGCCGGGAATCACCACTCGAAATGAGTGAGCTTCCGTCACTGGCAACAACCACGTAAAATATTATTGCATTGATTACGAGTATACATTTGCGTATATTACCATAGACTTTAGAATTGTTATACGGACAAAGTCCTGTATTCAAGAATTTCAACTTAATTTTTATTGTGTTTGTGCGGGCCTCCCTGACAATTCAATTATACGCCATGTGTTAGGATGTCCTCATCTTTACATACCACTGAACGCGACTTTGCAGCAATGTGGCACAACTGAGAAATCAGACGCGAATTTTTCACAAAATTGAAGATTAGTAATATTTAAACTGCGATAGAGTAATAATAACCTCCAAAAAACACCATGCGAATTTCAAGAAATGAGCAACTTAAAGAACATATATTAGGAAAAGATGCACCATGAACAGTGATGTTTTGGTAGCTCTCATAAGAGCTTTTCTCTTTGATGAAAAGCCGTTAGACCATTTGGGTGTGCCTCAATGCCGGGTAGCTCGAAGATGGAGCCGCTCTCATCAGTTTAACCTTCACTCAGTTGTAATATTGTGTTTTTTTTTCTTGGACAGATGTTAATTATCTATTTTGTTGAACTTCTTGCAAAGACATAGTCACTATCCACTATTCTGTCAGCAGCATCAAAAGATATGTGAAATGAATTCTTCGTTGTGACAGTGGTCACAGACTGCGGCATCGGCAATTTCAATGCCGAAAGCGTAGGACAGCTGGCTACACTTTCGGTCACAGACATATGTATATGCGCTTTTCACTAAGACAGGAAAGACGGAATGGAGCGAATGAAACATGCAAAAAAATGTTGACAGAATGCTGCTATACAAGCCTATAGATATGTGCTGCTATAGAAGCTTATAGCAGCACTATAGCAGTGTGCTCGCGGTCCTTCACAAGGCCTTTTTTTCAATTTCGCGCCTTTCTTTACAAGAAGATAGTTAGAGCGCGAGAACAGAACGACGACAATGAGACAAGAAGTCTCGCGAAATAATTATTGTCATCTCATATCAACTAGCCCAAACTGCTACACTTCCTTCACAACGTGGAAAAAATAACAGTGCGAGACGTATCGCACAGAAAACAATTTAGTCCGTGGTTTCTCAAAGTTCTCTACATCTCAGTGTTCATATTTTAGGTTTCCACGCCATAATTAAAAATAGGTAATTACCAATTATCAATAATTATTATGGGGAGAAATCAGAATATCTTGAGTACCTACAGGCTAGTGCGAGTAGTAGTCGTTTGGTTCAATTCGCCACTGAAGTGTCTTTCATTTTCAAATTCTTGGCTCAAGTTATGCGGGACACCCTGTATATACTGTGTATATCACCTGTTAACCTAGCAGACACATATTAGTATGGGGTACACGGCTATATATACACACGTGAGTGGCTAGATAGATAGATAGATAGATAGATAGATAGATAGATAGATAGATAGATAGATAGATAGATATAGGGATAGATGGATAGATAAATAGATAGATACTATGCAAAGAAGCGCTTAGCATTCAAAAATCAATGGCAAAATGTATGATCTCACATATACTATGCCTCTCTTCTCTGCTCTTTGTTCGTGTTCTTTTCATCGGTGTATTGTAGGGACCTGGGAAGAGCATACCAAAACCATTAAAACGGAATGGAAGTTGCCACTATAACACGCGTGCGAAAAAAACGAAGTAGCTTTGTTCACCTATATTCTGCATTACAATACGTGTACGAAAAAAAAGAAGGAGCTTTCTTCACCTAAGTTGATACAGCATTCTTTTCTTCAGGATGTGTAAAAGAATAAATATGGATTACAAAATGTATATTTTAGGACTGTGATATGCTTGAAGTATTAAAAATGCACTAAAATAATGAAAATGAAGAAAACAATACTCGAGATCACAGCGACTCAATTGAAACTGATACAGAATGGTGTTTGGTTCGTTTTAGTGGCGACATCTTGTGGTATTCTGTAAAACGAATTGATCGGATGAAAAAAAAAAAAACGCTTTGACGTGCGTCATCGAAACCTATGACGATGCACTGACGTTGCGTCTCGCAATTATGCGATCAACGCACTCGGCCACATATGCCACTGAGCCTCTTTCAATACGCAAGAGTTTATCAATATGCCACAAGCATTTGAAGGACTACGTGGCCGAAAACGCATGAGGGAGCATTGTTATACCAATTGTGGCACATTGAGAATGGCTTCAATCGAAAGCTGATTGATTGATTGATTGATATGTGGGGTTTAACGTCAAAAAACCAAATTGAAAGCTGAATGTCAGGACTACATACGGTGCACTGACCATTAAGAAACCAGCTTAATTTCACTGCAGGGAACGGTTTTGTCTCGAAAAACAGGCAACTTTTTTTGCAGTTTTCATAGACTCCCATTGTACAATCTTTAACTGCTCCGGGAACAAATTTGAAGCTTACCCCAACATAATCACTGCATCCTTCTCGTTCGTTTAGGTTCCTAGACGCGCTCTGTTGTCTGTGTTCTTCAACATTCACCCTCTACAATTATTTATTCGAGAAAAACTCACTGATTCTATTAAAAACGCGCTATCATCGAGCCGGGACCGCTTGGGGCGCTGGCTGTTGTGTGTCCGGAAAAGCTGGATATGCTTAATCTTTACTTTTCTCTCTATCCCTTTTATTACTTCCTTATCGTGTTCACTCGTGAGCTACTGCTGAGGATTCGCACTTTAATGCAGACGGTTACGGGGCACACTTTTTTTTTTCAGTTTTTCTATTTTAAATTCACTATCCACTCCCCCTCCACCCAATCCAGTGACTGCGGCTGCGCGTTCTGCGGCAACAGCCTAATGTCATTTTCACGCCCATTCACATTGTTGTGCGTGATGGGCGTTTCTTGAATATCCGCTAATATTACCTCGGTCGAATGACGCGCGTCCGTCTCATAACGTGTCCTACGGGCAATCACTGATAATAGTGCTAGCACCCTCTCTCCTTGGCGAGTCGAAAGGGCACAGCGATCGATGTGAAGTGATGCCGCCGGGTATCGCTATGCTCGTCAAAGTGGCTTCATCAGTGACGGTAGCGAAAGAGTGAAGACGCCGAGGGAGCATGTTGTGAAGGGGCGTTGCACTAACCCTGTCACAAAATGTTATTCTATATACTTGTATTTTGTCTACGAACATGATCCACCTCAACCTAGCCGTTTGATGTTTTGCTGTAAAAAGGTGTATTGCAACATTGGTTTCTCCATACAGTTTTGAATACTGCAAAAAAGCACGCTTTAAAAGCGGATACCGCCACTCGTACGTGCTGATTCGAAACGGTATCAGTGTTTTCTCCGCGCCAGGGCAGTAACTGCTGCAAACTGCTGTTTCTGGAACTGACGGAACAGCACCAAGCCAAATGATCTGGGTTATATTGGATGGCCTAATGCTGGGCGAGAAAGACATGTACAGTTAGGCATTGTAACGCAGGCTCAGCGTCTTTGGAGCGAAATGTTGAGCCGGAAGAGAAGACGATGGTGACCGTGTTAATATGTTTTTGACACGTATGAAGTACAATTTGCTGGAAGTATACAGGAGAAGTATAACCAACAGGCGTTAGTATGAGTGCGCAGTTTCCTCATTTGTGACTTCATATGACTCACTGACTTTAATTATTAATTTGAAGCTTCAGAAACTAGGCCACAAAGAAGACACGTTATGTGTGCTCCGAGGTATCGCTTTTGAGAATTTTTGGGAAGGAAACAAAGCCCTCATGTAAGAACGAAGCCCGCTATACAATAGAAAAACACGTCACTGACACAGTTCTGAAGTGTGAAATACTTCCTACTACTACGTCTAGTCCGAATCTCGTCTAAGTCCGCTGCACGCAACTTTCGAGGCATCGTATGGACAGCGCGCTTCTTGCTGCGCCCCTTATCGCGGCAACGCGCAGTATGCGCACGCACAGACATACACATTTCGCCATGCGTCGCATGTGTAGCCTTATAGTTAGTTGCACCAACGCCTTCACTCGACGTGGTAGGCTCCCGGCAGTAGGTCATCACCGCTCACGGAGCCGCGGCCCTCATGGCAACCCCGCCGGGGCAAGCCCGAGGCTTGCGCTCTGACGTCAGATGGCGCGCCAACAAAGTAAACCCGCAGCCGTGTAGCGAGCGCACGCGGTTCGCTTCACCTTGTTCGGGCGTTGCACGTGCGTGCGCGGTGCTGCGGCAATAGTTAGCTTGTTCGCTTTCGGAAACAGTCTGTTTAACTTAAAGCCCGAGAAGCCTCAGGTTGGCCCGACGTATTTCAAGCAGCTGAAAACGAAAAAAAAAAGGAGGCGGACGCGGTAGGGTCTTCCTCCGAAAGAGAGCAAGCGCTTACCCCCTCTCTCCCCTCATCCTGCGAGTGAGAGAAAGACCTCGGTGACGTGGCGCAGGTTCGACTGTACACGGGGTCACCGATGGTGCAATGCCTGAGCGGAGACAAGAAGCTCAGACTGAAGGGATCAGATTCTGCTCACCTCTCCTCGCACGAGTGCACTGCTTGCGTCAATATGTGGAGGTGCTTCACTGCTGTAGGATTGCAACGTTGCACATTCTACTAAAACGCCCAGATATTCAGCAGACGTAACCTGTAGAAGGCGATGGTTCTTTAAAGGCTTTGTATTTTGAAGCGGATGAAAGTGCTAAACTAACCAGTGGTTAAGAAGAACAAGAAAAAAGCTGCTGCAAAATATTTTAGGTAACTGAACAGAGACAACACGAAACTCTCAAATCTGGAAACGCTCCTCAGTGTACACGAAATATTGTTTCACATGAAGACCTAGTGGCTAACCTAGTTTGGTCATTAACAGTATTTATTTTTTGGTCATCACTACTCAGTGAATAGCCAGACCATAGTTATAGGTCACTGAAACCAAAAGCATGAGAGATTACGTTCCTCACCCCCGATACACAAATACAGCGCAAAAAAAAAAAACACAAGTGTTCTTGCGCGTGCGCCCATGCAAGGATGAACCGCAAACACGGGACCCAAATGTCTTCTTGGGGCATTACTACGTTCAAGGACGTATGTGTGAACGATGTTTTGGTATCGTCGCCACAGATGGCCCTGCTTCTACAATTAATGGTAGTCTAATTGGTCAGTTCACTAGAGCACGATAAACGAAGAAATCCTAGAGGGTGCGTTAGCTTTGCCTTAAAGAGCGAAACATGATAGGCTCGCACCCATTGCCTTCAACCATGCCGCATGTAAAGGAACGTTTGTGCTTGTAAGATTGAGCGTTTGAATCTTTCCCAGAAAGCCTCTGGACGAACAGTTGCTGAAGTGCCGGCAACATTGTAATTCTTCCCTTTGCGTATCGGCGAAGTAGCCACTACGCTTACCTTCGCACTTGCACACTTTGTAATAAGTGGACTGGTATTAACCACTCACTCCTCGCACAATTCACATGTTTTGAGACCTGATGGAATTTTACCATCGTACGACGCAACATCACATGCTTTAAGGAGTCTCCTCTCACCACTTCGTATTATTATATAACGTCTTTTTACGCAGAAATAAATGGAAAATTTTCATTAGAAAGCAGCGGCGTACACTTCAGTGTTAGACGATCATCTACCCAAGGTGGACGCTGACCCTTGTTGCTCACTCCACGACCCTTGTCTACATAACTGGGTCTCAGCTGGTCAAAATGAACCCCCCCCCCCACCCGCTCCAGTGAGAGGCCATGCAATGTATCCGCCGGTGGCGGCATCATGCTACATTTATACGATATGTCATCATACGTTTCCACTGCTTGGCACCCTTTGCATTAAGGCTCAATCTATTCCAGGTATATTTTGTTCAGCACGTATAGATAGGGAAACGATCGCGTCTGCAGTCTTCTCCAGACGAATTCCTGCACCTTGGTCAACCATTTGTGCAGTGGTAGAAAAGTCTGCCTTTCTATATAATTTTGGTTCATGTCGTCAAAGGATCACGGCCCATTTGTCACGAACCACCCTGGAACGAATGGCTCACTGGTCTTGGCTGACCCAACCTGGAGCATTTGGGTGAGCCGCCTCGTTGTCATGGTTTCCAGAGTATGTTGGTACCAAGACAATTTCTGTCTCCTGAGTTAGGGAGCTGCTTCATGGTAGATTACCTCGTTTCCACGTAAAAGGCCAGCATGTTATTGCCACTCTATTAAGACGATCGAGACCAGGGACTGCTTCGAACGAATGCGGTTTATTGGAAAAAGTGAAGTAGCGCGCGCTCGCTCCAGGCAGCAGTCTTCTTTCTTCTTCTTCCGGCGTTTGATGATGATATTTTATAGGTTCCCGCCCGCCCAAGTTGAAATGTGATAAGCTCTCGCGGGCTATTTGAAGCAACCTTCCATTGGGTATATGTGGTTCACCGATCTTCTTAGAAGCTCTTTTTTGCCTGTGCGAAGGAGACAAGCTCTTGTTATTCCGTCTCGCCCAGGGTAGAGCTTTTCAATCCGGCACATTTTCCAAAATGTTCTTGGAGCCTTGTCCTCAACCAACACTATGTCACCCTGTGAGAGTGGTTTTGCTTGCTATGTCTTGGCTTTGACCGTAGCTCCTATTTCCTTGATATATTCTTGATGCCATCTTTTCCACCAAGTGCGCACGAGTTTGCATCTGCGTCGCCATGCGTCTTCAATGTCACCGTTGTATAGTCTTTTTTGTCCGCCTTGAAGCTGTCGCCGTCCACCTATGATGTCTGCCGACGTTAGTGGCATTGGCTCGTCAGTCTCTCCATATACGTAAGTCAATGGTCGATTGTTGAGTGTTCCTTCAACTTCTGCTACAATAGTGCGTAGCTCCTCTACCGAAGCTGTGCTTTTCGATATTATTTTTCGCATCGACGACTTCAAGCTTCTTATGAGGCGCTCGTAAAATCCTCCCCACCATGGCGCGCACTCGGCTATTGTTTTCCATTTAATTTGTTGGCCACTGCAGTAATTCTTTAAGACCTCGTTGTTAATTGTTTCGAGCATTCTGTTGATTTCCTTTCCAGCTTTTATAAATGTTTTGGCGTTGTCCGAGTATATTACGGCTGGTATTCCCCGTCGAGCTGTAAATCGTCGGAATGCTTGTAGAAAACTCGACGATGACAAATCGTTGGTAACTTCCAAGTGTACTCCTCTTGTTACCGCGCAGGTGAATATCAGTACATATTGCTTCACAATCTGGTACTTGTCCTTTGCGTAAAGAGGTCCTGTGAAGTCAGCTCCCGTAACTTTGAATGGCTCTGCTTCAGTGACTCTGTCTGCCGGAAGTGGAGGTATGTCTTGAGTTGCCGGTCTGGAGTTATGCCTCTTGCAGACGACACATTTGTTTAAAACTCTTTTCACTGCTTGTCTACCCTGCAATATCCAGAACTTAGTTCGAAGTTGCGCTAGCGTCACTTGAACTCCTCCGTGTGATACCATTTTATGCACATGACGTATTAGCAGTTCCGTGAAATGCTCATCCTTTGGAATTACTATTACGTGCTTGTTGAATTCTTGGCTGCACTGCAATCGTCCTTTCTGTCTGATGATTCCATGGTCATCAAGGTAGACTTCATGTCCATTAATTTCAAATGATCGATTGTTTGAAAAGACCTCACCCTTTGTTTGTCTCAGTAATATTTGGCCCTGTCTTATCCAGTATTTCTCTGCATTTGTTACCTCTTTTCCTGTCAACGGCCCTTTGTGATTTTCCTTTTTTGTGTTGTTTATGAATCTGAACACCCATGCTGTCACTCTTATAAGCCGTCCGTATGATGAATACCTTTCGATTTCCAAGATTGGCGCAATTTCGGATCTTCCCATGCATTGGTGACATTGTGTTTTATGCTGGTCTTCCACGTCTGTATTTGTGCCAATTATGCTTACTAAGTTCTTTTCCAGTGATGTTATCCATTCGGGACCATTCCACCATAACTTTGACGTTATCAATGCCTTTGCGCTTATTCCTCGTGTAAGTAGGTCAGCAGGGTTGTCGTCACTTTGAGCAAATGACCAGCTTGTTTGAAGTGTTTTTTCTCTAATTTCTGCGATTCTGTTGGCAACAAACGGATCTCTTTTGCTTGTTCCCTTGATCCAGTGCAGCACAATCATCGAGTCCGTCCAGCACTGTATTTCCTGAAAAAAGATGAAACATTTCATCTCCTGTTATCATTTTTTGCATCTATCTCACTGCTCGCTCACGGACAACGCAGATTTTTCGCGTGTGATCAATGACACCGACGTCGGAATTTCCGCAAAAAGAGCTCTTTCAGCGTTATCGCGTTAAAAGAAACAAACATAGAACGTCCAATATTTGTTGAGTAACGGACGGGCGAGCAACTCCCAATAAAATCAAACCTCATTCGGTAACGCTAAACTTGTGTTTACAGTAATTTAAACCTTTCCCCCTGTGGCTGTTATTGAATGAATCCAAACGCGAAACTTTTTTTTTTTCACGCGCGAGGAGTCCAGGTACTCTCTGAACCAATGGCTTGCGCTATATTGCGATATTTGCACATGAACGAACCTTTCCCGTAAACAAAAAAAGGAAAAGGGTTCTTTAGCCTCAAGTTACAGCGTATAAAAGTGGGCGCGATAAACTTATTGTCAAGCAGATGTTGTACTCACTCCCAATAAAGAAAGAAGTAAATTACCCGATAAACATTTCTCCTTATCGCGTATGCCCCCGTGTGACATGGGCGTCTTCTGCGCGATACGTGGGCGCGGCAGCGAAGTGGTCAGTCACGTGAGTTAAAAGCGGAGGTGGTTCGTTGAAAGGTGACGTGGCGGGGCGGCTGTAGCAGCAGCAGAACAAGTCATAGGCAGCGGTAAATTTTTCGCGACCTGCGAGGGTGTGGCGGAGAGCAGCGAGGTGGTGGTGCGATGGCAGACCGACGACTCCGTTCGCCCCAGAAATTCACCATTCACTCTCGGTCATTTGTCGCGCCTGTCTCTTAGCTCCACAGTTTCGCTCACCTCCGACTGGTCGTGCGAGGACGAGCCATTTACTGGGCTATTGCAGCCCGCCGACGTGAACGCACTGGCCCCGTCACTACGCGGCAGGGGCTTGAAAACGGTATGCCGAACGTATTCCTTCAAGGGTCGCGAACTTTTCGAGACATTCACGAACTTTTTTTCATACCACCACCCACTCACATGGCACGTGCGGCAGCACAACTCTACATCTCCGTCGAATGGAATCACCACACTGTGTGCACCTCCTATCACACCCCAAGTCAACCAACTCACCATTGACCCTTTTTAGTGTCCAGCACATTCGGCGTACCATTTGTGTGCGCTGCCAAATATACATAGAGATTTTACACAAACTAGCCTACCTATGATGGTTTGTGCACCTAACCGAAGCTTAAAGTAGTAGACGCATCAATGCGCGGCTGCCCATCGATGCTGATGGAATACGTTTCATTAAACGAGTTAAGAAATAAAAGGTTGTTACGCACATCTTAGTAGAAATCAAAAGTGGGCACAGGTATGGCATGTATCTCGAAGGCAACATGAAAGCCACTGATCACTAAGAGTAACAGATTGATGGATTCTGGAGAAGGCAAGTGCACTAGGCGGAGTCAGAAAGCTAGGTGTGCCAATGAGAAGTTTGCAGGGATAACGCGGCTGCGGCAACCAAATGACCTGCATATTGCGCGAAATGTTGGAGAGGTTTTTGCTCTGCAGTAGGCATAGTCGGGCTGGTGATGAAAGGAGACAGATCCGGCAGTCTTGCGTACGAACCGCTCAGAAGTGTTTCTTCTTAAGCTCGCGATTCTATAACCCTATATCCCCCACTATGCTCGGTCTACCAATAGTCCTTAGTCAATGGGGCCGGTGCTGGTTGGAACATGTATCCAACTGCATTATGGACGGATATTTAATGGCTGGCACTTTCATGACACCGTTGCACTTAAAGATGATAAAGACAGAAAGAATTAGGTATTCTGAAGAACTGGCAGCCGTATTCGTGTAGCGGTTGTTGTACCTCGCACAGTGAAGAGGCGTGTAAGGGAATTTATTCAGAAGTCTTCATGACTGCCCTTGCTTACCCGAAAATGGAGTAACGGAGCCCAATAGGCGCGCGCGATGAACGGATAGATTGTTGAGGAGCAACCACAGAGGGAAGCGTGCCGCGTGAAACCAAGCGATGAACCGCGCGGGCATTGCAGACATCGCGAAAAGCGTTGCCACGGTGACCAGCTCTCCTTCTCCTCCCTTCTCCTCGTTTGCTGACTCAATCTTTCCCCGAATTTTACCGTCGACAGTTGGCGTTTTGTCGCACTCGGAGTGCTCAGCCAGAGCCGCCTGGGTTCGCCGATCTGAGAATTACGACGTGGTGCTTGTGTGTTCGCTTGGATGAAAGTGGGCCGCTGCTTTTGCGTTTCGCTGCAACCATGAAGTCTGGAGCAAGTCTCGACTCGTCACCATGCCGTGCTGTATATCTCTGTCTGTAAATAGTCACGACCAACACACGACAGCAACAGTTGGGAAGGCCAATATGGCAGCCGAGAAGAGAAAAGGCCTATCGGATATATACTTGAGTCCGACTCAGGGCAGAAAACAGCGCTGGATTCTAAGGTAAGTAGGTTATCATTCTTCATTCTACTCTACTTGTCGCGTGTGCAATACGGATCGCGCTTGCCGTCAACGGGCTCGGTCATGCTCTATATCGCACGCACGAAATGCATCGTGACGGTCAGCTTCGGCGTCTGCAGTTTACCTGTGCTTTGCGACCGCCTGGAAATTGGCAGCCATTGCTGTCGGCCTCCCGTACGCTCGCTAATCGAGTGCACGCCTGTCTTCGCCGCCGCGATGAGCTTTGGGCGGATAATACTAGGCTGAGACCTCGTCGCTGTGTTGGGTTTCATCAAATACACGTTGCGGATTCTTGTAAAGAGCTTGGTTGTAATATGTCGTGCACTGTAAGTGCACCAGCACGGGCTGGCAGGGCTTTCGCTAGCGTCGGAACTCACTGAAAATTGGTCGCCATTACAGTTGGCTTTCTCGTCAAACGGTCGCAGGCAGCTCGGCCCCATCCGTTGGCTGCAGCGGCGGACTTGCATTTGCGCACCGCACTCGCTCGAGTTTTCGCAAAAGGGCCGCATTATCCTCGATTTTTTCGGCGCTAGCTCCGAACCAGCTCGGCGCTGTTCGTGGCGGCAGCCAAGCGTACGCTCGCTCTCCTGTTCGAAGTTCGCTGGCGGCAGACACTCCACGTACAGCGCCGTGCTTGGTGTGGCGTTCGCTTGCTCTAGCTGAACGGTGTCGCTCGCTTAGGACACGCCGACTTCTTAGCGGCATGGTGGTTGTCGTAGATTTGGCTGCGGCCGCCACTCTCAAGCTGTTGCGCTGCGGAGATCAAAATGAGTCTTTGACGATGTGTGATAACCCTGTGAAATGATTAGCATGTCATATATCACGTATGTATTAATTTTACCTTGCACGTGTTTCTCATATGCATTTGGGATCATCCTCTATCACGCGTGACTCACTATTTTACATGGTTATTGTGCAGCCGTGGGCACACACCATGCTGAAGACTGTGTCGCTGGCGTCTGCGATGGCTGTCATCCATCTCTTTCGTCAGAGCAGCTTCAGAAAGACTGTGCGAGATGTGAAGGTAAAGTTATTTGTGTGTCATATTTTAACGCTAGTTTTTATATTAACGTGCACTTACTTGTCATAGGCGTGCATCTTCATCCTCTGTCACGTGTGCGTAACTATTTTTAATTTATTATTGTACGTACAGCCGTGGGAACACAACAGGCAGAAGGCAGCGTGCGCTGGCGTCTGCAATGCCTCTCATCTATCGCTTCCGTTGGAGGAGCTCCCCAAGGAGTGAACAAGATTTTACAACGAGACTGGACTTCTACACTTCACCTAGAATTTAATTAAAAGAATGAAGAAACTTCATGTGTATGTAGAAAAATAAAATATCTCAATGTCTCACTTTTGTTTTTCGTTGTGTCGCGACTGCGAAAGCAGTTACACATAGTTGGCTAACTACTTTTAAGCGTGTTCCTTTCTGAGCAATTTGTTGCTCACTGTGCAGAAAAACAGGCGGAAAAAGTATTAGGCCTGGCGGAAAGTAAAAAAAAAAACAACGTTTGAACTGGGGACAAAAAGTCCGTCCGAGTGGAGTATTTGAGTGGATCAACCGTTAGTCCTCACAGTGGCACGACAAGGTGCAACTGTGAGGACTAACGGTTGCCCGGTAAGGTGAAAATGTGGGGACTAACAGTTGCTCTATAAGGTGAAAATGTGAGGAATAATTGTTAGTATTTTGAGGTAAATTGTAGGACTAACGGTTACTCACTAAGATGTAAATGTGAGGACTAAATGTTAGTCCCTTGAGTTCGTCTGTGGGGACTGACTGTTAGACCCGGATCTGTTAGTCCTTAAAGAGATTAATGGTTGTGGAAGCCCCATAAGTCTCCAAAAGAACGAACAACATCCTCTTAACACCCTTTCGCCTAGAGTGTTTTGGGACGGGACCAATCGTCAGGGATATGCAATAGAAAAAACTTAGTTACGTATTTTTATGTGTCACTGCAAATGTCGAGGAAAGGCTCGAGCGATGAGTTGACGCTGCTAGACAAAGTTCGGCGAAGAGATCGCAGCCTCCCACTTCACTGAGGAGGTCTTGGTCCGCATCTGGTGCTGCTTGTAGTCTTGGGACGCTCACTTTGCACTGCAGTAGGAGGTGCGCCAGAGTGTCTGCCACACTAAAACGTTTATTTGATGTTCTGTGAGAGAAAATTGGTGAATAGTATCATTGGAGGTGCTTCGTGA
The DNA here is from genome assembly GCF_043290135.1 of Rhipicephalus microplus. Lineage (NCBI taxonomy): Eukaryota > Metazoa > Arthropoda > Arachnida > Ixodida > Ixodidae > Rhipicephalus > Rhipicephalus microplus. The sequence continues at coordinate 47,356,037 of NC_134710.1, read as the reverse complement.
GTGCCTCAATGCGTGTAGCGGAGGCGAAGGAGTGCATCAAATACGTCACATGTGAGTTATTAGCGCTATCTGGCAGTTATCTTGGAAACCGAAGCGTGTGGCGTGCGCACCCGTCTCGGAGGCGTTAAGGTGTAGAACGCAAGGTGATTGCTCGGCGCCATCACCGCGTTGTCGAGCAAAGAGTTGGAAACAATTGCCTTTTCGTACAAGCGTTGCATTGTCAGCGCAGCGTGATAAAGGCTAAGATCCTTAAAATACTTATGTATGCTTTCTTTATTTTAAAGCCACACATACAGAATAATAACGTGTTCTTGTGGTGCCTCAGATGAGCGCAATATTTGGTGTTTGCTTGACAATCTCCAAAGTATGAACAGTGGATCTTTAGCAATACTGGTATGCGAAGCGAATAGGGTTGCCCCTTTTAGAAATTGTTTCGGCAGACAAATTGTTACGGCAGACAAACACACAAATTTACTGACAGACAAACAGACCAGTATTTTTGTGTCGAAGGTCTCCAAGAAGGATTATTGTCTTTAAAAGAAGACCACTGTGTATTCGTGGTGAGATCGGGATATAGGTGGCAGCACCATAAAGAAGGATACTATATAAATAGTGGCCACTCGAAACTTTTCGCGACCCAGTAAGAAAAAGGTCTGATCAACCTTTAGACAACGTACCAATGCTCGCTTCTACTCTGTTTTCAAGACAAATAATAGCCGCCTTCGGAGGACGTCGAAAACCCAAGGTTTGCATCAAATTTCCCTGAAGCAGCAATTTTAGTGATTTCCGCAAGTTTCCATATCTACTCTACATCGCGTCTCGCAGAGGATGTTTAATTCTTTGTCACAATAATCAGTAAATTGTGACTACAAAGTGTTTCGTTTTTCCATTTTTTCTGCACAAAGGGTGCACATTCGTGTGGTTTAGATGCACTATGCATTTATTCACTTCGCGGGAGCATGTGTGTGCATCCTATAGTGGTAAAGACACTCGCTTTCAGAGCATGATGGTACGTGTTCCAATCCGTGTATTGAAAAAATAATTGTTATTATATTTACGTTGAAGACATTGTCGAGCCTGACCAGCCACTCGTGGCGCTTAAAGAAACGAAGTAGCTCCTCCAAAGGGCCCGTACGGGAGTGTCCACTCTTTATGTAAGAACGATTCTCTATGGCAGCACTGTCAGCACGATAGTGTTGATAGGCGGTCGGCGGCGTGCATGCAAATACACGCCGCAGGGCTTCGTTGCGGGCTGTCTGAGCCAATTGTCGGTTGAGAAAATGCTTTGACTACAGTTTACTGTTATTAGCTACACTCTTCGCATCTGAATCAGTGCATGATGCCTATGCAAAGTTTACATTACGCGTGAGTAAAGCGCATTGTGCTATTCATAGGAATGCCTGCCCTGGGTGACTCTGCACGCTGTGGCACTAAATAGCACTTTTTCTGTATTGTTTTTAGGTTACTAGCTTGTATTACGCCTACTACGCACTGCAGTAGCGCGACTGAACTGCTCATTAACAATTTTGTAATTTGTATACTACTAAAATAGAGAAAGAAAGATTGTAGACAGCCCTCATATTTGTGTGATTTGTTCAGTACCACCATTTGCACCATATACACATAAGATTTTTTCTCTAATTCTGTTCACCATAAAATATGGGACAGTCGATAAGTCTAGTCTAGAAAGCTTAGTGCCTGACAGCACTTTGCGCTACACTGCGTTTACTACGTGTACGCGAGTGTTCTTGCACCAATAAAAAAATAAAAATTCTATATAGGAGTTGGGCAGAAAGCTTTCATCGATGGATTATGCGCATCATGATGCTACAACAAAGGCCTGGTTAATAGGACAGGCATGCTTTTTTTTTCAGAGACAAAGTGCCATAGCCTTTTGTCGGTCACTAACAATGCAACACAAACGCTGAAAACAATGTAAAAAATGAAAGTTTAAGTGAAATTTTACGACATTATATATAAGATCCCCCCCCTCTTTTTAATAGTATCATCCAACCATCGTTTAATATCCATCGTAGTCACCAATAGCCTGTTCAAATGACCATCGTGCGTGAGCAGCTTTCGCTAATTCGTTCAACTTACATTTTAGGGCACTCAAAGCACCACGTGTTAGACGGCAATCACATGATATTTTTTGAATTTCGCGCACTTTAAACAAAGCCTGAAAAAAAAAACTTAGTCAAGCGGATAATCGCTTTTATTCTCACCCCCTCCATCAACTGTGTATTGGTGGAAATAAAAACCATTATTATTATTATTATTATTATTATCTTACCATAACTTGAAAGTTTTGTTATTTCTGGATAAGAGCGACAAGTCTAGTATTGAAATTCTTTCTCCGGAGTCAGTATTTACAAGTTGATAAAGCAATCTTTATTAATTTCCCTACTTGGCAGAACAAATAAAATATTCTTACGTGCTACAATCAGCTAACACTAATACTGCGCTAGCTGGAGACGCGTAGCACTCATCTTAATTTTTATATCTTGGAGCTTTTTAGCTGAAACACCCTGTATATATATAATTTCTAAGTTGACACGTTAGGTATGCTTGCCGTCCCCCCTCTCACGCACACACGCCACTGTTTTTATAGGTCCACCTTTAGTTAGTCAAAGCCAAGAGTTGGGGTGGTGTAAAAGTCGGAATAATCTGCTGATTTGTAGAAGAGAATCCGAGGCAAAACTTAGTGCACAAATGCATTATGCCAACAGATAATAAAGGAAAAAATGAATTATTCCTGCAAGTTTGTTCACATTAATTATCCACACGAAAGTGGCGAATTATCTATGAGCGTAGAGTCTAACACGGAAAGATCTCCTTCCACCCATGCGTGCGAGGTGCTCTTAACAAGGATGAGGCTGACGAGCAGTGTGGTTCAGTGTTCCATATTCCATGCAAAGGGACGCAGCGGCTGAGTGGTGGAGCACTCATCTTACTAATATCAGCAGATCTAGAGCGTTTCGAACCCTAATAACAAAACTTTAGTAAATTTTAGTTTTCTGCATAGTTACGGCCGCTCCATACGCCTGGCAAAACAGCTTAGTCTTTTTCAAAGCTACATTTGTCAGCATAAATATACGCCACTCTGGCATTATCACGTTTACTTAAACATTATTAAAACATTATATTCATTCAAACATGCGGACCAAGCAAACACTATATTTTGCTTGAGAACTGCTCATGTGGAAATTAATAGGTTGGTTTTACTGCAGGACCTGTGATACCAAGCTACAATTTCTCGGCTTTCATAGCGTGTTTCGCGTAATTTCGCTTTTTAACGCATCTCATGGCACCAGCTTTATAGGAGCGGCAGGGGTACTCGTTATTATCTAAAAAAACTATCAAGATGAATTTCCTGCATTGAGGACACGATATTCCTTGCCAAGTAACAAATGCGTCTTGATTCGACACTGACGAATGGCTTCCGGGCACCGATGGACGTGCAGATATTAGCAAGAGCGCAAAGTTTTTTTTTTTAGAGCATCCACATCTTAACTCTGAAAAATCTCAAATTGACTAGTGAAGCAGCCACGGATCGTCTGCTGTTGCTGCGAATAGTTTTTGTTTCTTTTGATAGTCGGTTCTCGCACTCAGTACTGGTCAACATGTACAGATGATTTGAATGTCTTGTTCGGTAGATATCTACGCACATGAGTGAATATTGAGTTTTTTTTCGCGCAAGCGACGATGTAGCAGTACACATCCGGCGTGCCAGATTACATATTTGCAGTTATATCGATACCTGCAACTAGGAAACCACCGAAGAAATGACTCATACAATCCGATGAAATAGCATGCCAGTCTGTTCACTAAAACATACCAAATTACCAACTCGTGTTTTCGTGTTCTTACCTACTAGTCAGAGATGTACCAGTGCGCTCAGAAGGAAGCTTTCGTTGACAGCATGTGGTGCTGCACAACAAATCAATCATTGTCGCTTCTTGTGCGGGCACCGCACACGTGAATAAATCGTCGATTTAGGCTCAGGGATGTCTTAACTGTACTCTACAGTCGATGATTTGATTGATTGATTGAGTGATTGATTGATATGTAGTGTTTAACGTCCCGAAACCACCATATGATTATGAGAGACGCTGTAGTGTAGGGCTCCGGAAATTTTGACCACCTGGGGTTCTTTAACTTGCACTCAAATCTGAGCACACGGGCCTACAACATTTCCGCCTCCATCGGAAATGCAGCCGCCGCAGGCGGAATTCGAACCCGCGCCCTGCGGGTCAGCAGCCGAGTACCTTAGCCACTAGACCACCGTGGCGGGGCGTTCTTTCCAGTCATTCTTACACTTAAGAATTGTACCTACCTAAAGTAAAAACACGGGCAGCATATACACCGACGCGGCAGCCACGATAGGCCTCACTGGGATGGGGCACTGGGTAAGGCTGCTCTCGAAGCAGCTGAGTTGCGATGCTTGACGTTTCTACATTTGCAAAGCTCAATTGAGCTTTGCAACATTTTTAACTGTTACTTAAACTGTAGCTGAAGTAAGTGAAAGGTCAATCAATGCCATAAATACATTTACGGAATGGCGATGCCAAGCGACAGCCGTTTTTCTGGCCTCCACTGGCAGTATACAGCGGGCGTGCCAGTGTACAGATATATGCAGTTATATCAATACCAACAATAGGAAAAACACACCAATAGAAATACCAATGCAATGCAATGAATACGTATGCTAGGGAGTCAGTTCACGAAGGCGTACCAAATTACCAACTGAAAATTGCGTGTTGTTACATATCAGTCAGAGAATTACCAGCTAAGTGCGGCCGGCAGCTTTCGGTGACAGCCTGCGTAGCTGAAAGCGCGACGTTCGATCGTCAGCGCTCCTTGTGTAAACATCGACACGAGACAAAATAGTTGATTTAGGTTCATAGATGTCTAAACTATACTTGACAGTTTTTCTCACACTTTAAAGTTGTGTGTACATGAAGCAAGAAGCGCCGGTAACATAGATACTAACGCGGCCGACACGAGAGGTTTAATGCTCGCTGGGCCGGGCGCTGGGTAAGACCGCTCTCGACACGGTGAGCTGGGATGGTTGAAGATTCTGCATTTGAACTTCGGAACATTCCTAACTCTTACTTGAAGTAAGTAGAAGGATAAGCATGGCCAGACATACATTTATGCTGTGTGGCGGAATCGAACGACAGCTTTTTTTCTCGCCTCCGCTGGGAAACCTAGTGAAGCGATCGAGAGAGCTCATTTACGTTTCGTCAACTTTGTGGCAAAAAGACTTTTCTGTTTCTGTTAGGAGTGGCCTGCAGCTCCAGGCTTAAAAACACTGCAACTTGGAATCGTTACAGCAATACACAGATGATGCGAATAATATGGCCGGTATACGAGGGGGCATATGCAAAAAAGGAGCATTATAATTGCTGCGATACGTACGCGCCGCCAAAATTACGTATGCTCGGTATCTCTTTGGGTAGCATCTCTCCGTGCCGTCGAATCAGGTGTTTTATAATCAACGACATCGAAACATACCACGGCACATGCTACAATAACGTGCGCGCTATGCTGGTAGAAACAGATTGTGCTCTAGTATTCACCAGCGCTTGCCAGTGAAAATTCCAGTGCTTTTTCCCAGTGCGCCCAGTGAAGTGCCAGTGATTACAAGCGTGTACCAGTGTCTCCAGTGTGTACCAGTGCCAAAAAACGTACTGGCATCACGCTGTTTTTACAATAGGGGGTATCGTGTTTTTAGTATTACCAGCATTACTACCGAACCACGGTGTAAGAATAAGTTGGAAAAGGCCACGGTGAAAGAATACTTTAGGTGAGCGAGCACCGCGAAGCGAGCGCTTGGCGGGGAGGGACCGATTGCGTTCTCGTTGGCGGCTTGCCGATAGATGGCTCGTCGGACTGAGGATCATGGCGGGCTGCTGGGAAATTCCGCGAAGCACATCCGGCACGCGGGCGACAGTTTCCAAATTTAAGAAAACCGGGTTATCACACGATATCAAACAAGTGACATGCATAGAGCAATGCCGTGAAAGATGGAATGTTGGGGAACTTAGAAGTGTGCATCCCAAAGCTTCGAAGCCGAATTTTGCTTCTTAACTTCTATTTTTACAGAAGCTGTCAGGTGCCATCTCCTATTTAGTTTTACTGTCAAAAGCTAGAAAACATTCTACATTTTTTTACTTACTTGCCGACATTTCCTAAGCCATATTTTTTCCTTTGGAGCTTTTCCTCTGGGCCGCCGCAAAAGGAGTGTCTGCGTAACACTTCGTGAAATTTTACGAAACGCAAATTGACTTGCTTGTTACATTTCTCTTTTTTTCTTTTTTACCTAGTGAAACTTTGGAATTACAATTCATTTATTTCTTCAGTTATTAGTTATTGGACCACTTTATTTGTAAGTCACCTTACGATTGTCCACTCTTAAATTTGTTCATCAAAATTATAAAACATTCCTTCTCTCCATTACGATAACCGCCGGTTTAACGGTGAATTCTCTATAGTGGGTACGAGCCTAAGCATGTAGAAGCAAGCAAACAAGCAATCAAGCGTGCTGGTTTATCACTCAGATAGTTTCTGTTCACCCGTAACGGGCATATGTTGAGCTTATGAATCTTTGCTGTTAGCATCCAGGTGAATTTACTTATACTTCACAGAAGTGTTCACCGCCGCGGTGGTTCAATGGTTACGCTGATCGACTGTCCACCCGAAAGATGCCTCATCGATCTCGTCCGCATTTCGCCAAAGGCGAGATTCTGGTGACCATTGTAGGCGTAAATTACCGAAATCCACGTAGTAGAATTTTCTGTAGCCCCCAATACGCCATGGCTTAATATTGTATCATCCCTTGACAAACAAAGAACCCAAAATCATTCTTTTTATTGTGACAGTCTTACTAGCAGATCTGAGGTGAGCCACTGTAGTACAAGTCTATTAGAAAATATTCGTGAATACATTAAAGATATACGTCTAATAATACACGTTAGAGAAACGCTACATGTTGATGTGCAAATACACGAAGACGTTGCGCACGTGTTCGTACAGCTACACCTACATAAAATAAATATTGAACACTACATAAAAACCGTCTGGTCTTCCTCCATGTCGACATAGGATATGCGCACGCGAAACTTGCACTCGCGCCGACAGTAGGGTTTCCTGCCACCATCAATGATCAGTAGGCTCAACTCAGTGTGGTACTTCTTGACCAGAAGCTCGAGGAACAGTCAGTTGATCTTGGTGCTTAGCTGTGGTTTTTTCCCTTCTGGAGTACGTTGACGTCTTTGGCTTCTCGGAGATGTCCATTCCAGTTGTCACCCGCACCGTCGTTGTTGCAGCCACAGCTGGCTGTATACTGTTGGCGTTTCCCCAGCTGGACTCTGCCAGTGTATGGTCGGACTGCCCACCTGCACCCTAACCTGAGTAATCTGTTCTGGTGCCTCCCCTAACCATTGCTTTACTGGTCCGCACCTGGCAGCCTATAGCAGCGGCAGTGGCACCCATCACAATCTTGTCAACCACGTGGCCTCAGCCAGGGCCAAAACCACCCGCAGTGTACCCAGTCTAAAAGCTTCAGTCATTTAAGCCTCTTGCAGTGGTCAGGCTCCGTGCCACCGTCCTTTTCAGTGAGAATGTACAAAAACTCCTAGAGCTTCTGAAACTGTGTCACCTGTTAAATCTGCTGCTATAGACGTTGGAGTTAGCCCCACCCAGATAGCCCACCTACAACATCACTGAGTTGTCCAGAATGTCCACCCAGAACATCCCTAACCAGTTGATCTTTGTGCTTATGCAGGGACACATTCTCTTCTGTGATATGTTGCCCTGGTTGTGGTTCTCGGAGAAGATTTCGTTGTCGCAGTGGTACACATTACCAGCCACGGTGAATGCTTGAGACGAAGTTGGCCGTCAACTGGATTAGTGAGATCAGTTCTCTTCGTGCTGGTCACCTGGCAATATGGCACTGGAGTGTCCGCTGCTTCTCCCTTATATTCAGTTCGTCGTTGTGAGACTTGTACCAGCCACAGATCACTACCATATCCTCGTGCCGTGGCACCTTTGGGTGACGGCAGTTGCGCTTCCAGTGATGCCTCACTCGGGTCTAGAACTGGCGCACGCTGCCTTCTAGGGTTCCAACGCCGTGCTGAACGATGACTCAGTCAGCCTGACTCGAGGTATGGTGCTGTACCACGTGTTATACTGGGAGATCTTACGCGGCGCGTATGCCGTAATTCCGGGTTGCATCCTCACAACGTTGGACGATGTGCGATCATGCACGATGGAACATGCAGAGCGACGCTAGGCGCGCCTCGAAGACCAGCTGACAGAACTCGGAGACCTGTTGACAGTCACTCGGAGACCGGTTGACAAACGTAATCCCCCTAGCATTATTCTACCAGCCCATATTTAGAGTGCATGGCGCGTGGCGCCCTCTACATCTCTCCCCCGACATTAGCACAAAACAAAAACACATCGCATCACAAGTCAAATGTTTTCCAAGTCTTAATTCGGCGACCGAATCTGGTGTCTCTAACTGCGCCTTCATGTGAGAGTTGCGGTGTCGATGTTCTCGATACGTCTGTAACAGTGGCTTGCTCTTCATGTCTCATGTTTTTCTCTCCGGAAGCTCGCTCGTTGACTTGGTTCGTCGTTGGATTTGAATACAGCACTAGATGCATTCTATGACGCCAAAGCACCGTGGTAGGCGTTTCCACGACGTACGAGCGAGGCTTAGATGCTGGGCTGAGAACACATGCCATTTCTTCTTGTCTCGAACCCATACCATGTCTACCGGTTCCAGCGGAGGAAGGACAGTTGCGGCACGACGAGGATTGAAGTCTTTTTTCTGTCGCATTTTTATCTGCTCGTCTTAACACTTCACAACTTCGGACTCAGGCCAGTGCATTCGGAAGCGATCCTCCGGCTTGAGAAGCCTGGTTCGCAGCTTGCGGCCTATGAGAGATGGGCTAAACCCTGTAACGCCTGCAGTGTTTCTGTATGACAGAAGTGCCGAAAAAGGATCTTCTCCTTTCTCAAACGATTCCTTGACCATGAGCACCACCTTTTTAACTTCCCCGTTAGACTTGACGTGATGTGTTGGAAGCCACAGTGCTTCGCAAAAGTAGCAATTGCATGTGAAGCGAACTGTGGTCTAATACTATTTCGTACACTTTCAGCGATGCCGTAACGCTCAAAAATGCTTTTGACCACATTGATAACCACCTCAGTCTTCGTGCTTCCTAAGTTGATGACTTCAGGATAGCGAGAATGATAGTCTTCCATTAAAATGTAGTTGTGCTCCCTGTGAGTGCATAAGTCCATTCCGACTTCTTGCCATGGTTGCGTTAGAATTTCCGTCACAATCAATGGCTCACTTCGTTGTGCGCTTGTGGTTGCGCACAGCCTACAGTGATTGAGTTTGTCCCTTATTTGCTGCGAAAGCCCGTACCACCACACGGAGTCTTTTGCTCTCAACCGGCATCGGTTGATACCTTGGTGGCCTTCAAGGATAATTTAGAGCCTATTTATTTTTAGTGAAGCCGGGATGACAGTGTGGTTACCCTCGAGCAGGACGCCATTGCGCAAAGACAGATCTTCTCGATGGTTTCGGTACTTTTTAATGTAACCTGTTTCGACAAGGCCAGCCCTGGGTGCAATACTTTGACGAGCTGGATGCATTTCCCGTCCAGTTCTTGGTGCCTGCGGACGTCCTCAGCAATAAACAGCTTCGTATCAATGAGCGCTGCAAAAAGCAATTCAACAAATTCTTCTACCACATCCACCGGAATCATCGATGGCCTCTCGCCCGGAGCCCTTGAAAGAGTATCGGTAGAGGCTAGCTCTTTTCTCAGATTGTAGACGACATTGAATTGGTAGCACATGAGTTTGAAGCGGAACGTTTAAATTTGTGGAGGCTTTTTGTCCAGGTCAGCGTTTCCAAGTAATGTCACTAGCGGCTGGATATCTGTTTCTACAGCGAATTTGAGGCCCCCATGTTCGGTTGCTTTTAAGAATGCGAGCCACATCTCGCTGAAAATACTCCGGTGCGGGTTAGGCCGAAAACTAGACGACAGAAGCAGTAATGTCTGAATGACGTGATGAATCTGGTGTATTTTTGGCATTCTTAGGATAATCGCACTTGGTGAAATTTTGCTGTTGCGTCTAGTTTTGAAAATACCTTTGCGTCGCCAAGTTTCCCGAGCACCCATTACACTACTGGAAGCAAAGGTCTTTCACGGAGGACTTCCTTGTTGAGCTTTGTAAAGTCCACACATATTCGAATTCCGCCTGATGGTTTCGGTACAGTGACAAGAACTGCACACCACAGCGTCGGCTTTTTAATGAGCCTGATCCCCCCTTGCTTTTCCATTTCGTCCATCTCTTGCTTCACCTGGTCATACAGAGGAATCAAAATTATTCGAGGTACACTGAGAGCAAACGACTTGGTATTTGGCTTGAGGCGAATAGTGAGTGTATTCTTCTCCTACGGGGCCAAGTCCATCGAAAATATCTTGGCTAAGGGTAGCGTCACTTGCAGAGTCAGCTGGCTGGCCAGGTCACTGTGCGATGTCGATGAACTTCACGACTCTCAATGCGAGGATAGCCGGGTAGCTTAGTAAAGGAGTAGACTGCGAAGACATGACATACACTTATTGTACGAAGGTGCGGCTCTTCCACTCTAACCTAGCTTTGAATTGGCCTGACGCATTCAAAGGATAATTTCCTGGACCTGTGAGATGACCCTCCGGTTGGTCGAGTCGAAACGGTACACCCGAAAAAGTGCTCGCAACGACGGTAACTTCTGCTCCTGAGTCAACCTTGAACTTGAACGGGACGCCGTTCACGATCACCACAACAAACTTGGCGTTTGCTTCACGACTGGTGTTGACAGCATGCATCTCGATGGGATCAGGCGGTCGGCTGAATTGACGCTGATTGGCTAAGCAAACTGTTTCGAAATGTCCTTTCTTTTTGCAGAAATTGCAAACCAATTTCTTGGCAGGACAAAATTGTCGTTCATGTGCCTTTAGTTTACAGAATCGACCCGATCCATGCATTGCCTTGACGACAGAGGTCGCTCTTGACGCTGATGCTTGCTTACATGACTTTCTTTGCGCTGGCGTCTGCTTCAATGCCCCCACAGCGACTGGCCAGATGACTGGTTGTCGCGTTCCAGTTTTTCTCTGTCGGCGTCGTCGTGTGGACGTGCATGCGGAAGCGCTTTGTCTAGCGTAAACGCAAAAGTACGGCAGAGTTGTTCCCATAATCTGCTGTTCAACAAGCCAACAATAAATTGGTCTTTAACGAGCCTATCTTCAATGGACGCTGAGACGTAGTTGCATATTTTGACCATGTTTCTCAACGCCACGTAAAAGACATCAACGCTTTCGTCGGCTTGCTACATCCGTTTGTGCAAACGGTAACCCTGATGTACTCGTTGAGCGGATGAACGAAAAATGAGGTGAACTTGGCTTTCATGACGCTGCACAAAAGAGCTTCTTCGGCCGTCAAGTTCACAGACGCTAGCACGTGACGAGCCTGAACACCCATGCAATATAGAAGCGTTGAATCCCGAATATTGTCCGTAGCTCGGTGCATCGCTGTTGCGTATGCATAGTCCTTAAATGACTTAATCCAGATGGACCAAGAACTTTGGTCGTGGAAGCCGAAGCTTAGTGGCTGTTGTAGTCCAAGTACTCCAGCAAAGGCAGTGTTAGGCTCCATTATCGAGAGCGAATGGTGGTCACTTGTGACACTATGTACATGCGCCACCATGTAAGATACCACATGCAGAGCGACGGTAGGCGCATCTACATTAGTGACTCGAAGACTAATTGACCGAACGAATCCCCCTAGCTTTATTCGCGCATGGCGCATGGCGCCATCTACAAATGTGAAAGAGCTTGAGCTGTCTCAATCAGTACCACTTGGTTCCACTTTATCGCTGCATGGCCGCAGGCGAACGTCTTTGGGTCGTGACTCCCGGTGGCCTACAGTTCGTCGACGTGTAGATCTGCTCCACAGGTTGCGGCAAAAGTGTTGTTTCCTTCACTGCACCACATCAGATTGTTGCTGTGCCATCGAGTCCACGGCACACGCAAGCAATAGCTGACAGACCGAGATTCATGTTGCTGGTGGACTCGATGCTATTGAGCTTGTGATGTGCTAATAAAAACTTTATGTGAGAAAAAGAATTGAATAAACATATTCATAAACATTAAAGAAGAAAGTACATACAAGAGAGAACGTAAACGAATAAAGCACACTAGTTTGAATATTAGAGTTAATAAAACCGCTGCCACTGCACTCCCATGACCGGAAAATATAAGTGCTGAAGATTCACCCTTACAATAAAAATATGTTCTAGAGCATTTGATTTTTTATGTACACATCACGTTGTTTACTAAATAAAGTGGTTCACTTGAAAATTGTGTCCCTTGAGGTCTCAACAACTGTATATAAAAGGAAGCTTCACTAACAAGCCACTTAAGGCTCGCACCTTTCACTTTCCTCTCATTAGTTTGACGAAGATGACGACAAAGACGAATGGGTCCTTCTTTGTGGGGTACTACACCATAAAGAAATTTATTAGTCAGGCCAAAAGAATACGAAGTTGAATTTTTCATCCATATAAACAGTTATTCATTAAAATTCAGTATTTAAACTTGTTGTAATACCTTATACGAGAAGTATTGCGAGTAAATATAAAAAAATCATCTAATTCTAAGCCAATTCCCTGCATTGGGTAAGAGCCATGAGAAGAGAGGAAGAAGTAAATGATCGTATATTCAAAGAAGTATGGCTCCGATACGCAACAGCAACCTATGGTAGCTGCAGATTCAGTAGAGGAAGGTAGCGTATCTCAATGCGAGCTTACCAGGAAAGTGGAGGACTCAGACGAAATGGAGGTGGATCCCCGATCGCTAAAGCGCTCGAGATCCCTTTTATACAAGAAAAGCATCGCACTTGTCAATTCAAAAACCAAAAAGTACCAGAAGAACACCCTGTCTAAAGCTGATTTTCTTAAAGAAAATATTCTAAACAAGGTCATCGCTGAGGCTATTTTAGAGCAAAAATAGGTTCACTTAAAATCCTTCATTGGAATTGCCGATCAATTCACTCTGCAGCAACTGATCTAATATATTTGGCATCGAAATTTTCTCCAGATATTAATGCACTGCAAGAAACTTGGCTTTCAATGCATCAGTCTTTTTAATTAGATAGATTCAAATCTTTCCGTCTAGACCGTCCATCGAAAGGTAGAGGTTTGGCGTTTTTTTATTAATAATAGAATAAGTCTTAAAGCGAAACTTGCGTATAAGCTCATGTCACCTGATAGTGAAATTCTCGCCTTAGAAATAACATTACCAGGCTGCATGCCTTTTTTGCTGGTGAATGCATACTTTCCTAAAGGTGTAATAGATACTCGATGTTTAGACGCTGCAGTGACTTCCAGTTATCAAAATAAAAGTCTAATCGGCGATTTCAACTCTCATCATACGTGCTGGGGTTTCCGAACTGATCAATGCGGTAAGAGATTGTGGGAGTGGACAGCGGATAATAACTTGTGTTGCCTGAATTCAAGAGCACCCACTTACATTAGTGATAGGTCTCATTCAGCCTTAGATTTAAGCTTTGTGAGTTCATCACTCACTAGTTTGTCGTGGAGTGCGTGTGATTGTGCAACTAATAGCGATCATTTGCCTATACTATTCGAGATTGCTTGCCAAGTTATAATGTCAGGCTCTCAGACCCGAGTGTTTATTAATTACACCATATTTAGGAAAGATTTAGAATCTGCTTTGGCAACTAATTCTGAAGAGCAAAAAGATACAAAAGCCATGAGACTAAGTGCACTGATCAAAAGAACATATAAAATTGCAGAATTCGTTGTGGAATCCGCAAAGAGCACAACCCACAGTCCGTGGTGGAACTAGGACTGTGCCCGGGATTTCCGATGAAGAAAGGTAGCTTGGAAAAAAGTTATGTACAACCAGTGCCCTCACAACTGTTCTGATTACAAGTATCACGCTGCAGTTTTAAACGCACAGTCTTTTTAGCTAAGGAACAATATGATAGAAAACATTACGATAACTTTACAAAAGCTTGTAACAAAAAGGCGCTGTTCAGGTTCATGAGATCACGTAAAATGATGCCATCTCAAAATAATATAGGGTTTGAGATTATGTCCTTGGAAGAAACAAAGAAATCCTTAGAAATCATGGCTAAACCCTGGAGTGTAGATTTAAATCAACTAAGCCTTACGATCAACAAAAACCAGCGTTAACGATTGAAGTTACTGAAGTTACAGAGAAAGAGTTAGCACAAGTGATACAAGGTTTGCCCTCATCAGCTCCTGGTCCGGATGGAATCACAGCTGCTATGATAAAAATATTGTTCAAATTATCAACATGTGACCTACTAAACACTGTAAATTATTCGTTAAAGTATGCCTGGATTCCGTATGAGTGGAAATCAGCTAAAATAGTGCCGATACAAAAAATACAAGGATTGGGATATATCATAGAAAACATTCGACCCATTTCTCTTACATCTAATATGGTGAAGCTCATCGAAAGAGTGCTCCATAAAAGAATTCTAATATGGATTGAGGAAAATTCGATATTAAATCCAAATCAAATTGGCTTCAGAACAGATTGCTCATTCTGGTGTGCACACGCAGATTTAGAAAGCCGCATTCAGCTTGCTCGCAAAAAAAGACAACATGCGGCACTAGTGCCATTGGATATAGCTAAGGCATACGATAGTGTAGAACATTCAGTTTTATTAGACATATTAGAGAGCCACAATCTCCCAAAATATATATTGGCGTGGGTGAGAGAATTTTTGAGAGGAAGAGAGTTCTATTGTTTTAAAGATGGATGCGCATCGTCAAAGTGCAAACAAACACGCGGTGTCCTCCAAGGCTCTGTATTATCGCCAGTTCTATTTAACATCTTAATGAGCATTATACTGCATTGCCAGGACGTGAAGATGTTCGTATATGCCGATGATATTGCCGCGAACCATGCATTGGGTTTGATTATTTGTGTTTTTTTTTACCTGGCTGCGCCGGCCTGTGCTATAACTGTTTTCACAGCATTTCGAACAAACGCTATCACAGCGTTTCCAACAAACGCTGTCACAGCGTTTCGAACAAACGCTATCGAACAGCGCTTCGAGCGTTCCGAACAAACAGCGTTTCGAACAAACGCTATCACGGCGTTCTCGATAAAATTCGACTATTCGAGAAACCCTCGCGCCGAGGAATATAAATTCCCGCACAGCCGATGCCGCGACATTCGATCGCCGACACTCACTAGCGTGCCCATCGTTTTGGCGGCCGCTGCTTCGCCGCCTGTGTATTCTTTCAGTTGTTAGGGGAGCACAGGTTCGCTCCAATAAACTTGTTTTCCTTATAGACAACTGTGTCGTCCTTTGCTGCGTGACATCTGGTGGAGGTGCGGGGTACATGAACCCTAAGCCATTGCCAAGCCGACAAGCAAGCCCAACACGACAAGCACGCCCAACTCGTGTCAGCCGCCGACAGCAAGGCCTTCAGCCAGAGTTTGGACTGCTCCCGGATAAAAAAAGCAAAGAAGACGTAAAAACCACGCTGATCAACGCAGGCACCATGACCAGCGCTACCAACCCTCCCGTCGTTCTGCAACAACCTCGTGAGCCCCCATCATTCCGAGGATCTCCTGGTGAAGACCCGGAAGAGTGGCTGGAGAAGCTGGAGCGCGTCCGCATCTTTAACAGGTGGGATGACGAAGAAACGTTTCGTCATGTCTTCTTCTATTTGGAGGATGCAGCTCGAACGTGGTTTGAGAACCATGAAGGCTCCCTAACCGACTGGACTGTCTTTAAGAGCGAATTCCTCAAAACATTCGCTACGGTTGTGCGGAAAGAACGAGCCGCCCTTTTGTTGGAGACGCGAATGCAACACCCTAACGAAGGTGTTGTACTGTTCGCTGAAGAGATGAAGATGCTGTTCCGGAGAGCTGACCCCGAAATGGCAGAAGGGAAGCAGGTGCGCTTTCTGATGCGGGGAGTTAAACAAGAGCTCTTCGCTGGACTCATCCGCAACCTCCCTAAGACCGTCGCTGAGTTCGTCACCGAGGCTTCGATGATCGAGAGGACCTTGGATATGCGTTCGCGGCAATACGATAGACCACTCAACACCCTTTCGGTGAACCCAGTAAACGCCCCTGGATTGGCGACGGAAGACTTGTGGGAGACCATCCGCGCCGTCGTTTGCGAGGAACTGAGGAAATTGTTCCCAGCAACGCCGCAGCCCCAAGTCGCCTCCCTCACTGATGTCGTCCGCGAGGAGATTCAGCAAGCACTGGGGAATTCCACGCTGTCGGAAGCATCTTGTGAACCACAAGCGATGACCTACTCCGCTGCTGCTCGTCGACCCCGACCCGTCCCAACCCGTTATCAAGAGACTCCGCCGTACCGCCGCCCAATGTCGCCCGCCCGACCCCCTGTAACCCGAAACCAGGCGCCCAGGAAGACCGAGGTGTGGCGAACGCCAGATAATCGTCCGCTGTGCTACCACTGTGGAGAGGCCGACCACGTCTACCGCCGCTGCCCGTAGAAGAGGCTGCGTTTGCGTGGGTTCTCCGTCGACGCACCCCGCCCGCGAGCCGGCCAGCGCCCATTTTAGATCGAAGAATACCTGTCTAACACCAGCCGTGGACCATTCCGTTTCAACTGTTCGCCGTCGCCCTACCCGTACGGATCCTCAAACCATCGCAGCAATGCTGACTTCGCCCGTGGAAGGTCCCCCAGCCCACGAGGGGGAAACTAAAAGCAGCAACTTCTGGAGGTGAAGTTGCACAACGGCGAGAAAATGAAAACCCTCCAACGACGCAAGACCGTGATTCACGACATGCCCTCATCCCGACAACCCGACGACACCATGACGAGACCCCCGAAAACGACGACAGCTACGCTGCGTGACGCGTACCCGAAATGATGAAGCCTGCCGCTGAGAAGACGACGATGACGACGCATAGTGCCCGACCATCAACACGCGCAAGCCGCGATACGACGCCCCGACGCACCTGAAATTCGAGGAAAGCGGCATCCGACGTCCAGTTGTCTATCGACAGCCTTGACGTAGTCGCCCTCATCGACACGGGAGCCGACTACTCGGTCATGAGCGGGTCATTAGCGTCCAAGCTAAAGAAAGTTACGACCAGATGGGACGGTCCGCACATACGCACAACAGGAGGCCACCTCGTGAACCCAAGTGGAATGTGCACATCGCGCGTCACCATAGACGGCACTACGTACCCTTCAAAGTTCGTTTTTGCCTAACTGCACCCGCGACGTAATTCTCGGAATGGACTTTTTGACGGACAATGGCGCAATAATTGATCTGCAGACCAGGTCGATAACGTTTTCTTCCGATCACTCCACGACGCCGCAGCCGAACCTCGGACACCGTACTGCTGTAAGGATCTCCGACGATCACGTCACCCTGCCACCCCGCGCAAGCTTGATGATCGCCGTCTATTGTGAAGGTGCTGCTCCTGACGTCAACGCTATCGTGGAGACTGACCAAAGGTTGCTTCTAGACTGCGGTGTGTCTGTCGCAAGAGGCATTGCGCGGTTTAAGCAACGCAGATACCACGTTTTGGTCACCAATTTCACCAAGGAGTACCAGCATCTAAACAAGGGCGCTGCGATGGCGTTTCTCGAAGAAACGCAAGAACCGAGTCAAGTGATCGCGGTCGCCACCTTTGAACGCGCACGCGCAGATGCTTCCAGGCTGCCACATCCTTTTGACGTGAACCCGGCGCTGTCGCAAGAAAATTGGGACAGATTACTGGAGTTGCTACGTCGCTACAGCGAGTGTTTTTCTTCGAACTCGAAGTTACGTCAGACACCTTTGGCGAAGCACCGGATAATAACCGAAGATGGAGCCCGACCTACCAGACAGTCACCGTACCGCGTTTCTTCACACGAGCGCGAAGCCATCCGGACTCAAGTAGATGACATGCTCAGCGACGACATAATACAGCCATCAAAAAGTCCGTGGGCTGCGCCGGTTGTACTCGTGAAGAAAAAAGATGGCACTTTAAGATTCTGCGTTGACTACCGGAGACTAAACAAAATCACCAAAAAGGACGTGTACCCCCTGCCACGAATCGACGACGCCCTCGACCACCTCGGCCACGCCAAGTACTTCTCATCCATGGATCTGAAGACCGGCTACTGGCAAATTGAAGTGGACGAGAGAGACCGAGAGAAGACTGCATTTATAACCCCGGGTGGTCTATACGAGTTCAAGGTGATGGCGTTTGGGCTGTGCACGGCGCTCGCAACGTTTCAGAGAGTCATGGACACTGTGCTAGCAGGCCTGAAGTGGCACACTTGCCTCGTATACCTCGACGACGTTGTCGTATTTGCCCGGACTTTCGACGAACACCTCACAAGGTTGGAATCTGTACTCAAGGCCATTCGTACGTCGGGGTTAACGCTGAAGCCTGAGAAGTGCCGTTTCGCTACACGAGGAACTCAAGTTCTTGGGTCACGTCGTGAACGCCGCGGGAGTCCTACCTGACCCGGCAAAAACATCAGCCATTGCTAACTTCCCAAGGCCGAAAGATAAGAAGGGTGTGCGAAGGTTTCTCGGACTGTGCGCATACTACCGGCGCTTCGTCGCAAACTTCGCACGCATTGCAGAGCCACTCACGCGCCTGACGAAAGAAAGCACCTTTTTCAGCTGGGAAAACGACCAAGAAAAGGCATTCTGCGAGCTGCAACAACGCCTGCAAAACCCGCCCGTGCTCGCTCATTTCGACGAAAATGCCGAAACGGAAATGCACACGGACGCCAGTGATATCGGTTTGGGTGCCGTCCTCGTCCAAAAGCAAAGCGGTTACGAAAAGGTAATCGCCTATGCAAGCCGTGGTCTGTCGAAGGAGGAGAGAAACTACTCTGCCTCCGAGAAAGAGTGCCTGGCTATCATATGGGCCATTTCAAAATTTCGCCCATACGCCTATCGTAGACCGTTTAAGGTTGTGACAGACCATCACGCGCTGTGTTGGCTCGCCAATTTGAAGGACCCCTCTGGCCGTCTTGGGCGGTGGAGCTTGCGCCTGCAAGAGCTCGACGTTACAATATTCTACAAATCCGGCAGAAAACACTCCGACGCCGAATACCTTTCCGCCCCCCCGTAGACCCACCACCACAGGACTCCGATGAAGACAGCGCGTAATTCGGAGTCGTGACAGAGAGCGACCTAGCCACCCAGCAGCGTGCCGACCCTGACCTCCGCACCATGATCTACTACCTCGAAGGACGCAACGTCGCCGTGCCTAGGGCATTCAAGCGCAACTTACCAGCATTCAGCCTCAAAAACTCCATCCTAGTAAAGAAGAATTTCAACCCCGAAACGAGAACGAATTATCTACTTGTCATCCCCGCAGACCTTCGTGACGAAATTTTGGAAGCGTGCCACGACGAACCGTCTTCCGGACATCTCGGAACAGCTCGCACGATTACAAAAATCAAGGCGAAATACTTCTGGCCCCGCCTTACATCCGATGTCACCCACTACGTCCGGAGCTGCCGTGACTGCCAGCGACGAATAACACCACCGACGAGACCCGCCGGACTTCTGCAGCCGATGGCCGTACCAACGAGGCCCTTCCAACAGATCGGAATGAACCTTCTGGGCCCGTTCCCTACATCCCGATCCGCGAACAAATGGATTGTCGTAGCGACAGACTACATGACGCGCTACGCAGAGACCACCGCTCTTCCTAGGGGAACTGCGCAAGAAATTGCAAAGTTCTTTATTAACCAAATTGTGCTGCGACATGAAGCCCCTGAGATCCTAATCACGGACCGCGGAACGACCATCACTGCGGAGCTCATGCAAGGAATCTTACGCTACAGCAACACAGATCAACGAAGAACGACGGCGTACCACCCCCAAACGAACGGACTAACGGAACGGCTGAATAAGACAATCGCGGATATGCTGTCTATGTACATCGACGTTGAACATAAGACGTGGGACGAAGTCCTCCCGTACGTCACGTTTGCGTACAACACGGCTATTCAAGAAACCACGCAGATGACACTGTTCGAGCTCGTCTACGGAAGACGGCCGACTACGATGCTCGGCGCCATGCTTCCGCACGTAGAAGACGGCGACCTCAACGCCGACGTCCAAGGATACCTCCAACGTGCCGAGGAGGCCCGCCAGCTCGCTCGAGTTCGAATAACGGACCAGCAACTGGTGGATGCCGGACGCTACAATCTCCGACGCGGAGACGCCGAGTACCATCCTGGAGATCGTGTGTTGGTCTGGACTCCCATTCGACGACGTGGACTCAGTGAGAAACTTTTACGACGCTATTTCCGACCCTACCAGATTCTACGACGTGTTGGTGAACTAACGTACGAAGTGATCCCCGACGGTGACTCCCGTACATCACGACGACGCACGCGGCCCCAAATCGTCCATGTGGTTCGCTTAAAACCTTTCTATGGACGATAACGAAGTTTTATTTTAATTTGTTTGGACTGTCCCTTATGTTGGCGTCGGGTCGATGCACTCTTAGAAGGGGGGTAATGCCGCGAACCATGCATTGGGTTTGTTTATTTGTGTTTTGTTTTTTGGCCTGGCTGCGCCGGCCTGTGCTATCACTGTTTTCACAGCGTTTCGAACAAACGCTGTCACAGCGTTTCGAACAAACGCTATCACAGCGTTTCGAACAAACGCTATCGAACAGCGCTTCGAGCGTTCCGAACGAACAGCGTTTCGAACAAATGCTATCACGGCGTTCTCAATACAATTCGACTATTCGAGAAACCCTCACACCGAGGGACATGAATTCCCGCACAGCCGATGCCGCGACATTCTATCGCCGACGCTCACTAGCGTGCCCGTCGTTTTGCCGGCCGCTGCTTCGCCGCCTGTGTATTCTTTCAGTTGTTAGGGGAGCACAGGTTCGCTCCAATAAACTTGTGTTCCTTATAGACAACTGTGTCGTCCTTTGCTGCGTGACAATTTTGCAATTTTCACGGCACATAGTGACATATATTCTTTATATCAAAACATACAAAAATATGTCAATATGCTGGAGAGATGGCTAGATGCAGTCTGCATGACCTTAAATGTAAATAAGAGTGCAGTATTGATATTCCCGTCATCCAATCCCATCTTGATTTCAATATGTTATAAACAAGAGCCCATTCCGCAGGTGGAATCTCTTAAATATTTGGGAGTAATTTATAATGCCAACCTAAACTGGACTCCTCACATATAAAGCATGGCATCTAAAGCACAGCGTGCCTTCGGAATTCTTCGTAGACTGAGCAGCCGCCGATATGGTCTACGCAGAAGCACAATGGCGATGATATATAAAATGTATATGCGACCAATCTTAGAATTTGGGTGCGTATTGTTCTCAGGTGGCCCTGTTTATAAAATAAAGCCGCTGGTTATGCTGGAACGAGAGGCCTTGAGATTGTGTCTAGGACTTCCTAGGTTTGTAACAAACAATGTTTTGTATCAGGAAGCACGGTTACCTACATTGCCTTGCCGTTTTCGTATCCTAACGGTTCAGACGTTTCTGAAATTTTTAGCTATGTGCCAAGACGATCTGAATATGATTTTATAAATGACCCCGACATCTTTTTTCTAACCCATTGGCCACGGTTTCGAACACCTAAAATTGCTTTTGTTCAGAAACAACTAGATAGGATAATGTAAAAATTCGAGTTGTGATTGCGGCGCAGGTTACAAATCAAATTATTAAGATAGAATTCCAAGAGATTTTTCCCTCTATGACCAAATTACAATCCTATAGGGTCTTAAATGGCCGACTGCAGGATTATCTTGCCCACGCAGAAACGAATAATATTATAACCACAGATGCTTCAGTAATGGATGAAAAGACAGGTGTAGGTATATACTCCCATTCGCTTGACTGGTCTTTTTCATTAAGATTACCGGATTTCACCCCAGTTTTTGAAGCTGAACTGTTGGCAATAGTTCGTGCACTACGAAAGCTACCTTTGAATGCTGCTAACGCGATCATAATCACGGATTCTCTGTCAGTATGTACGTCGATTACGGCGTGAACAAAATCGATGGCCTTAAAGACGCTCCTTCTGCTAGTTCCTCCTCAGCTGCAGCTACTGAAATTAGTATGGGTACCCGGTCATTGCGGCTTAGAAGTAAATGAAATCGCCGACTTTCTTGCACGAGCAGCATTGGAAGGGCCAGTACTATCAGTCCTTCCCGAAGTGGCCACTATAACTGCGACAAGATACAGAAACCTTGCGCTTAGTGCAGATGCTATGGAAGCAATATTGTCAACACCAGAATTTACTCATTTAAAATTTCCATGGAAAATTCATTGGTGTCCTACAAGACAGTTGGAAACCATAATAACTAGATTTCGATGTCATGTCCCCCGTTATATTTCTATTCACATAGGGCTGGTCTGGCGATATCACCACTATTCAACTTTTGTTCAAAATTGGAAACAATAGAGCACTATTTTTTGTCATGTCGCCGATACAAACTGCTCAGGAAAAAACTCTCAGTCCTCCCATTCGCTAGCCTAGGGCTGAATTTCACTAAAGAAAACATACTTTCCTTCGGTGCTTACGATCTGGACTTCAGCCACGAGAACGTTTTCTATGCAGTTTGCAAGTACCTAAACGAAAGTAAAAGAATTAAGCTTTTCATTGCGTGATTATTATTTGCGAAAAAAAAATTCAAACATCAACAAGAGCATTGTTTAACCATGCTGATTCTTATTCAATGTAATGAATAATTGTCTTATCTGAACGAGTGACAAACAACTATTGCACTCCTTTCATTCTGCCTAGGGTGTCTGTTCTTTTTTCTTTCTTTTTTCTGGTAGGTGGTTTCGATATTGAAAGAAAAATTTTACTGAATTAAGTCATCAATTCTTGGCCGATCCCCCTGAGTGGGTGCGAGCCATGGCTGTGGAACCATCATCACCATTACCATCATCATATTTACTGTATCGGCGCCTCCGCTAGTCTTCTTGATTGCATGTGCTTCCTCGATTTTTGATAAAGCGTCTTTTTCCGGGCCTTCTTTATTTTCTCTCCGAGCTCGCGGAGCTGCAACCATGACTTCTCTATCGCCAAACTGCAAGCTCGAAAAAGGCGAGATAAGCGACGACGCCGAAGAGTAGAGCGACAACGACGCGAGGACCACCACTGTGTCTAGGCCTCCAGCCAAACCGTTCGGCATAGTGGTGTCGTCCTTGTCGTCTCGCACAACGCCAACCTCCCACCCGCACAAGTGTCGACGCCGAGTCAACAACAACTCGATGCCTGGCTACATTAAGAGGTCCCTGTCCGTCTTCAACCCGCCTAGGAATCACTACGACCACAACAGTGGGGGTCACTCAAGTCCTCCCTTTGGCGGCGGCTTGCGGTCGGCCGTGCTCACCCGACCTCTCGCGCCAAGTCGCGGTTGTGCTTCCCTGCCGTCGTTCGTGGTGTCTCACAACTATGGCAGAGCTAGCGGAGCTGATGATCGGTGCGGAGGCCTGAGGTCCTCCTCGCACATCGACCACTGTTCGCGGTTCCACAGGTCTCACTCGGGCCACTTCAGTTTGGAGAACGAGAGCTCGACGGTGTCTTCTTCTCATGGCCGCTTCCAACCACCATCTTTGCAGCGGCTGCGACCCTATCGGAGTCCGTTGACGCCAACTTCCCACTCTGGGAGTATGAGGAAAAACCGAATCCTACGGCGCTTGATGGTGATGGTGATGGTGCGATAAATTAGCTATTCGAATTCATTGTCTGCGCGTCTTCAATTACGCAGTCATCTATCGTATTCGCGGGGCTGCGTCACTGCTCTTCACTCCCAGCTGGCAGCTGGAGTAGTGTGTGTTTTAACTTAATGCTCTGTGTTTGCGTCAGTACGTAATGATGAGCACTCTTGTGAAACGTTCTCATTTGCATTATTCGCAACGAGAGAGAAAGGATGATACTCGACTGGGAGGTCAGTCTTCCATTGGCGGCAAGAATTGCTGACCACTTCTGTGGTGATCACTTCGTTTCTTTTCCTTTCGCGTTTTGGTGTGCTTGACAAGCGAACGATCGAGTTCCACGTCGTGTCGCACGTAACCTCTGCCACAGATCTATCGCGTGCGGTTGTTTTTGCGATAAGTTTTTCCGTAGTGTCCCCAGTTCATTACCGTATTTATGATTCCGTCGAAAGTTGCTGGGTCGAGTCACTGCCACTGCGGCAGCATTTTTAAGCGCGTGTAATTACGACAAAAAACAGTAGAACAATAGTAATGTGCCTAAATTTAGCTGCGTATATGGCCAACTATCATGCTGGAGCTCCACATTGTGCATAAGTGTCACACAAACTACAGATATATGTTGCACGTAACGACACGGACGCAGCTTCTGACCATACTCCCACCCCACTATAGTGACTTTGATGACCAGCAAGTGGCGTTAATTGTGAAGAAGTCGTGACGCAAACGTCTCTGTGAGTGAAATATGGAATAACATGCATCTGATGATTTGGTAGCATTATTGTGACATCGAAGACGCGTCCATACATGCTGGTATTCCGAGATGGTGTTTTCATTGAATTCGGTGCAAGCCAGCTATATATGTTTCGGCAACTAAGGGTGCGTTACACTACAAAGCAACTCAACTGTCAAGTGTGAAAACTTCACAATTTTTGTTCGCAGCCTGTTGATTTACAGTATCACTGCTCCTTCCGAATTCAGGCACAAGACCAAACCCCTAATGCATCAGCTGTTTGGAGTTGCAGCAGGTAGATATGTATGTTTGTTTATTTCAGATGTGGCGTTGTGAGAAGTCAAGTTGATAGTTATTTTGCATCAAATTGAATTTTTCAGGACATGTTATCTGGGAGTGTACGAGTTCAAGAAGGAGAGACGGTATGATGTTATACCATTGTATCACAAAATGAAACCTATTACTTAGAAGGTATTGCAAATTTTTTCTTGTTAGTGCAACATGTCTAGTGGCCTTAACCAATTATTTCTTTTCATCACCGGAACGTCGCGTCAGGTTTATATTGGGAAGCACCTTGCACTGATAACGTAAAGGTTGGAGCATTCGCCTTACGTGCAAAAGGTTCATGGTTCGAATGCCGGTGCCACGCAGATCCCAACCGGGTAAAAAAGTCTGCGTGATGATGGAACTGCATTAAAGGGCCACTCACCAAATTTGACAACTTTGAGCTGACAAGCGCAGTGCGTAGACGAGGCGTTCATGATCACGGCTGCCGAAATTCGCAATGCTACGCACCGCGGAAACGGGTCCAATTTCAAAATGAAAGCTGCTCCTCCTCCCCGCTGCCGGCGCACGCGTAGAGAATGAGGGCATGACGTGGGCGTAGGAATGGCACTACGTACACGGCGATGCAGTGACATTGGTCCTCTACGTAGACGACTCTGCTCTGGCGTTGTCAACAGTATACCACGTGAAATGGCAAAAGAATTTAAAACAACATGCGTAATTTATCTATTTGTTGCTTTAAGAGAAGAATAAAACATGAAATATTAATGAGACGCAATGAAAAATTGTGCGCGTTTTTCTTACATGTTTTCCCGTGAAATTCTACGAGATGCGGGGCTGATGTGCCAGCTTTTCGCGTGCGTTCGGGTCCCCGCGGTCAGCACATTGAGCAGACGACCGCCGTGTAACGCTCCTACGCGTTCGAGCACTCATTGTGCTCATCTACTCTACCGCATCCAAGCCAGCGCTTCCAAACAATCCCGCAAAAACACGCAGAAGACCACAAAACAACTCTGGTCAACAAAGCAACGCCGCTCGCTTGCACGGGGGCTTGTATTGTTCGGGCACGTCATGCGCACGTCACCTCTTGGTCGGATGCCGGAGAGAATGGGGAAGAGATTTAGCTTGCGAAGGCTGCGCGGAGGAGCGGCAAGGGTTTCGGGCTCGCCTTCTCTTCAAAAAACCTGTTTTCTCCGCTCGTAATGAACTGATTCGAACAATTTTTTGTGGCAAAACGTTTCTCATCGGACACCTCATAAGTTCCCCTGTCTAACTAAAATTTCATATGGGGTTCGGTATGTGGCTTTTTAAGAGGACTGAGGTGTAGCCTCCCCGGTGACCACCACCGGTAACGCACTCCCTAACGAGATGAAGATTGGCCACCCTGGTGCATTATCTGGCCACTACCTCCCACATTCATACGTCCATTAACTCACGGCCCTCAATCCCCAGCGGCTGCGAAGCAACTGACCATGGAGGCGATAAGTTCTGCAATGAAACAGAGGGTGCTAAAAATCTCTGGGTCCGGAGAGGGTGCCAATGGAACCTGAACTTGCCACGTTTAACGCTAGAACCTTATCTAGTGAGGCAAGTGTAGCTGCACTGTTCGAGGAGATGGTAAATGGTATGTAATAGTGCTCAGTGAGGTTAGGAGGACACTTGAAGCCTCTACAGTGCTACAGCATGGGCTTGTTCTTTGCTATCGTGGGCTACGCAGATATATGGCGGGCTTGATAATGCGTCAATGGAAAGCTTCTATGAAGACGTGAAATTGGCAATGAATAAGGGTAAAACAAGTTTTACTGTAGTGTTGGGCAACTGCAACGCCAACGTAATGAAAAATAAACTAAAGACAAGGCAGTTGAAGAATGTGGCATCGGTACTGGAAATTCCAGAGGTTAGATATCAGCCGAATTGGCAGAACGTAATAATTTGCGCATCTTGGATAATTCTACTGAAGGCGAAGGAGCCGTAAGTGGACATGGAGGAGCCCTAATGGCGACAGTTAGAACGAAGTAGACTTTTTACTGAGTGCACACCGAGGCACTGTGCAGGAAGTGGAAGTGCTTGCCAAAGTATGATGCAGCGATCCTTGAATGGTACGGTCTCGAATTCAGCTAGATTTGAAAAAGGAACGATGAAAACTGATACGCAAGAAGCCAAATAATGAGCTAGCCCTGAGAGGGAAAGTACAGGAATTTAGAGTCTGGCTTCAGAACAGGTACTCGGCTCTGATCGGGGAAGCCAGCCTTAGCGTTCACGCAATGAATGATAATCTGACAAGTATTATCGTGCAGTGTGCAGTTGAAGTTGGAGGTACGGTAAGTACCTAGACAGGACGCAGGTAAGCTGTTCCATAAGACGAGGAACCCCATTAAGAAACGTCAAAGCATGAACGCCTCAAATACAATAGACAAATTTATTTGGCAGAGCTTAGGAAGTTGAATAATAAGCATAGGGTATCCGATGTAAGAAGGTATAACATGGAAAAAATTGAACACGCCCTCTAAAACGAAGGAAGCGTCAAAGCAGTGAAGAGGAAATTCAGGATAGGCAGAAGCCAGATGTATGCACTAAGGGACAAGGAAGGCAAAATAACTGCCAATATGAATAGGATAGTTGAAATAGAGGAGCAGTTTCAAAGAGATCTGTTTCAAAGAGATCTGTTTGAAAGAGATCTGTTTCAAAGAGATCTGTTTCAAAGAGATCCGCTAGATCAACACGAGATCGGCCGTTAAACGTCTGCTGGAGAAATCTGCGGGCACTGCTCACGAGAGCAAAGTCGAGGGACCACCAGCGAAGGCGACACCTGCGCGGAGCTCGAGATTCGGAGCGAGGTCCAATCTACCTGTGAAGCGATCGGTTGGCAGTCCAAGTGACTAGCAGCAAACTGATGCTACACCACTGAATGGTCCCGGCGACGTTTAGCAGTGAGCTTGCCGCACATGGTAAGCACTATGCTCCGGTCTACCACCTCATTTTTAGTGCGTAACGATGAGTAATCATTTCGCACTGAGCGTTGCAACGTTAAATGTCCGAAGTTTGGCCTCCTAGAAAAAGCAGAATCAAGTGTACCACTTGTTCATTGACCAAGATAACGAGATGTTTTCTATACAAGAAACAAAAGCGGAAGGTGCGGAGAAGACCCGGAGCATGATGCTGCGGTTTACGTCTATATATCACTCCGTAGTTACTCACGCAAATGAAAATTTCCTGGTTGTGTGTTTTTTGTAAAAAAAAGAATCTGTGATTGTATATTGAAAGCCACTTTTCTTGCGACTCCAGCAAAATAGTGATTTTTTTATTTTAGTACGAGCGAAATTGAATGGCGCGTCATTTGTGTCTATGTGCCGATCGTTGAGGCAGACCGAGAAACTTTCCTTTCGTGAATTAGACAACTTTTACGGACACCAAAACAGCTAATTTTTTTAGAGATTTCAACTGTGTATTGAGCGCTAAAGATAGAAATAATAATTACCGTGTGCGAGATAGAAGTATTGAAGTGCTTTATCACTTGCTGAATATACAACCTGGATGATGTAGTGGAGTGCCTGGAGGCTGGTCGTGAAGATCGTTTTACGCATTTTCAGGGAACCAGTTACGCACGTCTTGATAGAATATACATGACTGGAGAGGCGATACAGTCTTACCTCTTTCTTTATCTGATCATTGTCATGTAAGATGTAACGTGAGACTTAAACAAAAAGAAAAAAAAATAGTTGGGATTAACGGAAGTTTACCGCTTAGCTACTTAGGGATGACAATTTTAATAGCTCTGTTATACAGGGAATTCAGGACACAAAAGTGATCGGTGCCTGTAACATTGGCGAGGAATGGGAATTGTTGAAGCAAAGCTTTAAAATAAAAGTCATATCGCAATCTACTGTTTCAAAACTTCAAGTAAAAAAAAGTAAAAAAATGAAAGAAAATGAACTCAGAACATCGCTTAAGAAATCGATAGCACTAGAAAGTAAGAAGCCCGGTGCATATAAGAAAAATATCTGCTCGATAAAACGACAAACCACGCTTTTTGAGCAGGAATGCTTCAGAGGAGCCCTCCTTCGAGCAAGAGCAAAGGCGTGGGCTATGGGAGACTCCTACCAAGCGCGCGCTTGGAATCGAGAAATCATGAGCGCGTCGTAATCGCATCGACGAAATAAAGGAAAATGACATCCTGGTAAACACTAAAAACAATATCGCAGAAGCCTTCTTTCGGTATTACAAGGGTCTCTTCGCAGCCGCATTAGTGAACGCTACAAAGTTCAAAGACACTTTCCTGTGCCGGATGGCAGAATTATCCCTCGGAACGAAAGAGGCGTTAGAGAAGCCTATATTCCTTTTTGAAATTAAAATGCAATAGATAATCTCGCCGTGGGCAGGTCTCCTGGACGTGAAGGTCTTGGTGCTGTGTGGCATAAAGCTTTTAAAACACAAGTATCACGAGTGTTAAGAGCTGTCTATAAGAAAGCCTACACAATCAAAACATTACCATCTTCATTTGCCGAGGCGCACACTATTTTATACCAAAGACAGATGAAAAAGCAAAATTAAAATTAGTTTCGTATATAGGCCCAATTCGCTAACAAACACTGACTACAAATTACTCATGAATGTATTAGCAGGTAGATTGCAGTTTGTAATCATCAAAACAGTAGGAGAGCACCAAAGGGTTGGCATCAAGGGGCGCTCCATATTGTTGAGCACACGCACAATGCGCTGTGTCCTTGAGAGTTGCGATTCTTTTCATTCTTATGTTGCGATCCTGCAGCTTCATTTGGAGAAGGTGTTTGACTATGTCCTGCATGACGTGCTATTCTCCATACTTGAACCCTTCAATGTTGAATCACTGATTACCGAGGGCATATTTATGGCGTATAAAACTGTAAAATGCGGCTAATTATTAACAATATCGCGGGGTATCCCATGAGGCTGGAACATTGTGTACGCCAGGGCTGTCCTTCAAGTTAATTTTTGTTTGTATTGTACATGGAGAGCTTGTGACGGGACATAATAGAAAACGAGACCATCCGCGGTTTAAGGTGGCTTGACGCCGAGGTAAAAGTTTTGACATACGCTGATGATGTAGCAGTGTGTTGTACTATTAAGGAAAGTGCACAAGAGACAGTGGCCGTTGTCAACAATTTTGGAGTAATTACTGGAAGTCCGGTGAATTGGGGAAAGTGTCTACGGCTGTGGCAATGAGATTGTACAACAACCTCAGATATCTATGCCAAAGTACAATGGTGTAAAACTCCATTAAAATACCTACGCGTGTTTTTCCAGCACTACAAGGACCCTAATGAATACTGGATTGAAAGAATAAAAGGAACGCGCGAAAGTGCTGCGCAGTGGAACGGCAACTGTCTCTCAATGTTTGCCAGAGCCACTGTATGCAACATATTTTTAATTAGCAAATTATGGTATGCGATGCAGCTTTTGTATTTCTCGAGTGTGCACGTGCAAAAGCTGCATAGAATATTTGCTGTGTTTTTATGGAGGTCTACCTGAGGAAGATGTAGAAGAATGAATCTGTGCCGAAGAGTTAGACAGGGGGGACTCAACGAAACAAGTTCGTAAGTACAAGAGGCAATGCAATGTTCCCGGTTATACAACAGGAAATCGAAACAAAAAGAAAAAGAGCAAAAGGGAAATGTCGAAAAGCCGTATAGGAAAATATAAAGATACAGTGTTGTAAAAATAAACATAACGTTTATAAGTATACAATCAGCGTTGTTAAACTTCAGTCCAACAGATAACAGACACAACAGGTAACAGTAAAATTTTAGTCATAGAAATGTTTAAGATGAAAACTACCACCAGGTATTTGAAAAATTGGTTAATACAGTCGCGAACGCGTCACAATCTGAAATGGTTACAAACGAATCAGGAAGGCAATTCTACTTGCGGGATGTGCGTGGTACGTATCATTGTCGAAATGACTCTGTTTGAGACGAGGGGATACCAACTTTACAAGTGTGATCAAAACGACGTGAAACGTAATGCGGTGGAAAGA
This sequence comes from Rhipicephalus microplus, assembly GCF_043290135.1. NCBI lineage: Eukaryota > Metazoa > Arthropoda > Arachnida > Ixodida > Ixodidae > Rhipicephalus > Rhipicephalus microplus. The sequence continues at coordinate 47,325,226 of NC_134710.1, read as the reverse complement.
TTAGTAAATCGCATAAGTATGAGTGGTGACAAATTTTATCGAAAAGGGTTAAGCGCAGCATATTACAACGAGAAGCAATTGAAGGTAAAAAAAAACGTAGGGTAATTTGTGTGATTCTCGTGTTTCAGTTGAAATTAGTAGCTATGAAGCTAACGGAGTTATCTTGCGCCATTTCTAATAAATGCACCAATATATTGAGGTATGGATCCCAAACCGATGCGGCATATTCAAGTTGGTAAGAACTAGTGTTTTATACAACGTTAGTTTGACAGAAGAAGGTGATTTTATGAAGTTACGAAGAAGATATTCCAGCATGCGATTAGCGTTACAAACAACATAGCTAATACGGGAAGTCCATGTTAGGTTGTGACTGATATGAACTCCGAGGCACTTGTATCAGGTGACCCAGTCTAATTGTGTGTTAGGTTTTAAGTAGGTAAAGTGGTGATCTTTCTTGACACACGCACGGATTTATATTTTTACTGTTCTGTTCAATGAGCTGTGTGTTACACCACCTAAGGACAGCAGTAAGGTCAGATTGAAGAAGGGTGACGTTGTTAGGTGCAGTTATTTTGCAAAAAAATTACGCAATGATCGGCAAAAAGATGAACAGATGGAGTGAAGGAAGATGGCAGATCGGTAATATACATTAGAAAAAAAAGCGGAGGAAAAATCGAACCCTTTGCTGCACCAGAATGTCTAGGAGATTCGTCGGAATGAGTTCCATTAGCCGAGACGAATTGTGAGTGGTTAGTAAGGAAACTTTCAATCCAGGTTACAAGGCAGGTGTCAAGGTTAATTAGTCGCAATTTATAAATGAGCAGCTTGTGGCACATTTTATCAAAAGCTTTAAAAAAATCGAAGAAAATGCAGTCGGCGAACAAGGTGCTGTCAAGAATGATGTATAGTTAATGTACGAAGAGTGTTAATCGAGTTTCGAAAGAGTATGATTTGCGAAATCCATGTTGCGATTGAAAGAAAGTGAGTGTGACTAAAAATTTTCAAGGTGAGAAGCCAAAGTGTGTTCTTATACTTTACATGGTATACTAGTGTGAGAAATAGGTCTGTAGTTTAAAGGAGAATGCTTGTTACCTGATTTGTGGATTGAAACTATTTTCCCGACTTTCCAATCAGATGGGAGAACACCGTCGTTGAGGAACTGTTTAAAAATGTTGGTTAGTATTATGGAGGAACAAGAAACAGTAATTTGGAGAAGTTTGATGTTTATTTGATCGCTACCCAGGGCCGAGGATACTTTCAGGGACTTAATAAAGCTTGCGACAACATCGTAGGTGAAAATGACAGGAAACATATCATCGTGGTGAAATGGTTGCACATGGGGAGCTTCGGCGGTGGCGGGTAAAGAAAAAGGCTTTGAAAAAAAATCATTAGGTATGTTCGAGCATTGGTCGGACGGTATAGGGTTGCCGCTAAGATCATCAAGTACTATAACATACTCTTCTGAGTATTTATCAACCGCCAAAGTTTTTTAGTGTTAGTCTTCGACATCGTAGGTAACGTGTTGCTTAGAAAACGATTTTCGGCAGCTTTTAAGGCCTGCGCGTAATCATGAGCGCACTGCTTGTAAGCTGACCAACAAGCCCTACTGTTGCTAAGGTTAGCCGATTTGAAAAGACGCTTGTTTTTATCAGACGAGCGTTTAAACTGGTGATTAAACCACGGTTTTTTTAGGTTGGAGGAAATTGCGTAAGCAGGGATGTAATTATCTGTTAGTTCCACAGCCTTAGCAAGAAAGATACTTCAGTTCAGCTGAACGTCGCGATAGTCGAAATCATTCAAGGAATTATTAAGAAATACAGCAAGTTCGTTGTTGATGGTAAGAAAGACGGCATTGTTGTAATCTCGTAGTGTCATAGTCGTTTAAACTACTTTAGGTTGTGCAAGGCAAACATTAAACGAGAGAAGGCCATGGTCACTTATTCCAAGTAGGTATGTTACATCAGAAATAAGATCGGGTTGCGTGGTCAATACAAGATTGAGTGTATTTAAAACTAATGGTGTTATCCTTGTTGGTTCTTTAATCAACTGTGCAAGGAAAATTTTTCCATAATAGATTAGGCATAGTGAAGTCACCAAGTAGGAAAATCGGCCATCAGGGGTAATTTAAAAACACTAATAATTGCACCATAAAAATCACGCACAAATGTTGCAGTGAAACTTTAAGGGCAATAACAAACATCGAAAATTATTTTTTGTGGCTTAATGTTACGACGGCCCATACAAACTCGAAGTTTGATGCAGTTTGAATGCAATATGAAGGCCTTTTATTTATCGCTAAAAGCACGCCACCACCAGAACAAATGATGCGATCACAGCGGAAAATAGAGTAATCGTGTGAGTTGGCGAATAATTCTTGGTCCCCGATTGCTGGTTGAAGCCACGTTTCTGTCAATACCATTTTATCCGGTTCACATGTATCAATGGCTGATTGCAATAAAGGGCGTTTGTCGATAATGCTTCTGATGTTAGTAAAACGAAATGATGTGTTGAGCGGTTCACGTTTGCTGACCCTGTCGCGTTCCTATTTCACAAAGCGATTTGACTGCCGGGTATCAGATGCAGACGAGGAAACATGTTTTGTTTTGCCGGCCGTAGCTGTGGGTGCTCGTAATGCCTCGACTTCTTTTACACATTGTCTTATCGAGTCGTAGATGTACTGCTTCTTATTCTTGATTACGTTTTTGTACTGCATTTGATATATGCTCACACTCGATTGATTTCTAGCAAACTCGAATAGTTTTCGTCTCATACACGTGTGGCTTCACAGAAATCTTCAGGCACACGTTTATCTTAATCTTTAAGTGCTACTCGCGCAGAAAGCACTTTTCTTTCAGATTTGACGTCCAAAAATTTAACCTTTATTGGCCGACATTTGGTATGTGCGTACGAACCCAACCAATGAGCGCGCTCGATTGCGTTGTCTGGCAGCGCATCGAGCGTGCTTTTTAGGATGGTCTTTATCTTGGATTCAGATAGTTGCCATCATTCTTTACAGTCTGGAATACCTCGAAAGAATACGTTATTGTGCCAGGAATGGTCCTCCTGTTCGTTTAGGCGAGATTCCAAGTTCTCAAGATGGTTATCGAACGATCTCCCCGACGCCCCCACGCCTTCAACAGCCTGTTCTAAGTGGTCGATAGAATAATTTTTTCTTCTAACCCATCCAGCTTCTTCTGTATTGTTGCAACTTGAGTTTCAATTTTAATTGGCTCGTCCTTATTTCTTTGACGTTTGTTGCTAACGTGCTTTGCACTTTTGCTGTCTGAGTTGAATGGCATGAAGGTCCTTAATGAGGTTATATATGACTGCCACTTTTCGAAGGAATCATCAGGTAATAAATTTTTATCGAGTAGGACCTAAGTGTTCTTATCAGGGCCTGGATTACTTCAATATCTTCAGACAGAATTAACAGGCAAACCATCGAAAAACAATCGCATGCAATGTCGGCACGCACTTCCGGGCACAGAAGCAGAATAACACATCGGTTACCACATTTCTTCGGCATACAGGAAGCATGGTTTACATACTTGTAAAAGACAGAAACTAGAAATTTGCAGCATGCTGTCTTGCTGCGTGCGTCCGTGCTCACTGAAGAAGCTGTTGCAGCGCCACCGACTTAAGTCCTGCGTTGGTAGTGACGTCATCGTAGAAAAATACTATGCACAGATGTTAGGGGCGACGATGCCTTGCATCAGAGTTTGGTTTCTTTCTGTGCTGGAAGTAAGGCGGCTGGTTACCACGACTGAGGAGCGGAAGCCGTCACCCACCCAAGGAACACGACGGAACTTGCAACGATGGCTGACACCAGGAGGGAAGCCAGGTAAGCCTGTAAAAGTCAGAAACGTGGAGTTTGCAGCATGCTGTGTCTGTGCGTGCCTCGGTGCCCACATCTGTGACATGCTTTTAAATGTGAAGCATTTATTAGCGAACTTCAACGTCATGGAGCGTATCTATCTATCTAGCCGCTTACGTTTGGGTGCTCTCATGGCCGACCCCTTGACTTGTCGTGAACCAAAATCAGCATCCATGGGAGGGTAAGATGGTATGACGAATATGACGCGTTGGTCAATACATGAATATTGTCGCAATGCCATCGCGTACGTCGCCAAACACTTCCCGCCAGGCAGTGGCACATACCCACGGGCGGGTATGTGCTACTAGTATGCGGGCATGTGAAATAGGTGAATGGCACTTATTATCTACCCAGGAACGACGAGAACACACACGGAATATTTTAACGCGTGAGCGTTAAGCAATACCTCACATCGGCAGCGTCGACCCAATGAAGGCATAGAATAGATGTCAGTGTTAAAAAAAACCTCACATGGGCAGCTTTGACCCCTCGACGAATGCAAATAATAAATTTCATGGTCCCAGCAGGAATCAAACCCAAGCATTTTGCGTTCTGCGTTCGATTTTTCTACCACAGAGCTACGTCAGATCTCGGAACTTCTTTTCAAATTGTTGCTAATCCTCGGTAAACATAAATAGTGGTTGCAGTGCTCCCTACCCAGCTTTACAAACATTACATATGTACTCCTTTGATACAGCGGTGACGTCGGAATAACGTTATTTGTGGCGTTGATTTATGTAGCAGTGTCAAGGGCCAGCATCTTCGCGAGCATCAGCGCTTCATATCAGCTTCTGGTGTTGTTAATACGCATGTTCTAGTTGACATCGTTGCGCAAGTGACAACAACTGGTTATATAGGGACACCCGAGGTGGTGGTGTGGCAGTGATAATTAAAAACAACGTAGCGGCAACAATAGTACATATCTAGTTGCCAGAAACAGTGTGGTTCAAGGTGATTTACGCTAATTATACGCATCTCATTGGAGCCGTCTACAGACCACTTGGAAATCCACCCGAGTTTTTAGGACAAATAGATATGTTTTTGTGTGATCATGTAAATGAAAACACAAGGCTGATAATCGCTGGTGACTTTAATTTAGCGCATATAAATTGGGTAAGCTTTTCAACCGGTCATGTAGAAACCCGTAGTGCTGGTAGGTTATTAGAGCTGATGTTTTCTCATAACCTCACACAAATCGTAAAAGAATATACACGAGTTTCCCCTACGTCACAGTCATTGTTAGACTCGGTTTTCATATCGAGTAGAGTGACGGATTATGCCGTATCAGTTGAAGACGGCATATCAGACCACAGAATGGTTGCGGTTGACGTATTTTTTAATACCGGCTTTCGAGCAAAGCGTCATGTGTATGCACATATCAAAGATTACGATCGTGCTGATGATACGGCAATCCTGTACTTTTTAGAATTGTCGCTTGTCGAATTTCAGGAGGCATCAAAACTTGAGTCCGTTGAACAGATCTGGAAACTTGTTAAGGTAATTGTAGGTTACTGTTCAGACAACTTCATACCCACTCGTGTTAAAAAGACAAAACGAAGAAATGTATGGATAAGTAGGAAAGTAATTCACATGAAGCGTAAGCTAAAAGACTGCGCAGAACTCGTAGGGCCTCGATCGATATATTATGTGCTAAAAAAACTTGAAAGTAGAGATAGCGCAATCCAAGAAATATTTTTTCAATAACACACTCACTAACTTTCTAACAAACTCACCACGTAAGTTTTGGCTGTTTTTTAAGAAAGCGAATGAGGGAATTGATCTTATTGTAGATGGAAAAGAAGTAATCACAGAAAAGTCAGATATAGCTCAAAGACTCAATCAATTTTTTCAATCGGTTTTCTGTAAAGTTCCGGATTACAACGAGAAAATTGAATCAGGTACTACAGTGACACTTCAGGAAGATGATATAAATATTAACCGAGAAGGCATATTCAATCATCTACTTCTTTTAAATACCGAAACGTCATGTGGACCTGATGGTATATCGAATCAATTTTTGCGAAGATTTGCAGAGTGGCTGTCGTACTACCTAGTGATTACTTTTGATAAATCTTTAAAATGCCACTCGTTACCTCAAGACTGGCGTAGAGCAATTGTGGTCCCAATTTTTAAAGGTGGTACTAGAACGACATTGAACAATTATAGGCCTGTCTCACTCACGTCGGTATGTTGTAAAATATTTGAACTTATAGTGGCAAAAAATATTCGGCAATGTTTAGAACGAATTGAATAATTATGCCCCTTTCAGCATGAATTTCGCGGTGATCTTTCAACAGTCACACAACTGGATGAAACTATACATGACTTGTGTATAGCTGTAGATGCCTGTATGCGAATCGATGTTATATGCATCGATTCTTCAAAGGCGTTCGACAGAGTTTCACACCATAAGCTGCTATTCAAGCTTCGCAATGTCGATATTAGTGAGGATGTTCTCAGTTGGATCAGAGCTTATCTAAGCAATCGACAACAAGCACTTAGAGTGAGAGATGCTATGTTGGGAAATCCGGAGGTGTATTTGGGAATGCCTCAAGAATCTGTATTGGGGCCCCTACTCTTTCTTTTATACATAGATGATATATCATGAGTTGTGCAACCACCAGTAAAAATTAAGCTATTTGCAGATGACTGCCTAATCTATTGTTCGGTATCATGCAGCGAAGATCAAGTGAATATCAATCAGTGCTTAAAAATCCTAAACTTATGGTGTTATAAATGGGGTATGGAAATTAGCACTAAAAATCCACTTACACAAACATTACAAAAAAGAAGGAAGTGTTTTCATTTGCATATAACATTGGTGATATGCTGGTGAAAGTCTGTAATTTTAAATACTTGCGTGTATCTATAACAGATAAGCTGAGCTGGCATCCTTATGTCGATAACATATGTCAATCAGCATGTCAAAAATTGTGCTTCCTACGAAGGAAGTTAGGCCGAGCCACAAAAGATGTCAAGCTGCTTGCCTACAAAACGTATGTGCGTCCGAGATCAGAATACGCTAGCGCTGCGTGGAGCCCACACCAAAAGGTCTTAAAAATAAATTAGAACGCATTCATAGAATGTCAGCTCTCTTTATCTGCTCCAAATATCGAAGAAAGGATTCTGTTACTGAAATGTTAAAAGAATGTAAATTAGAATCGCTAGAATTAGGAAGGCAGGAACAAAGGTTGAAACTTCTTTTTCAGATCCTGCATGCTGGGGTGAAAATAAACAGGGATAATTATTTGAACCATTCTTACAAAAGGTTTCCAAGAACAACATGCACTACATTCATACAACCAATACAAGCTCGAACAGATATCTTCCAATTTTCCTTTTTTTCCTGAAGCCTGTTTTTCCTGAAGCCTTTTTTTTCTTTTTTCCTTTTTTTCCTTTTTTCCTATTAATCTGTGGAATTAATTACCGAACGATATGGGGAGAAAAAACTGCGTGATTTTGAGGTTGCTCTTGATAGGCATTTTGTTGAGAATGTATAGTTATCAGCGTTCATGTATGTGTTTCCTTAGAAATGTTTCACTGGTCATAGAGATTATGTTGTAAATATATTGAGTGAAAAAGCATGTCACTGTGTTTCTCATATAATTATGCTATATGTTACAGAGTTAACCTTACGATTTTCAAATATTTCATTTTGTGCAACTCCATTCTTCACTCTCCCAGTAACGACCTTCACGTGAGGGTTGACAGTATGAGAAATAAATAAATAAATATAAACATCTGCATCTCTTCAACATATGTCTGTGCATGCAAACTTTGTACGTATATTCAGCGCACTTTCATGATGTGTCGCTGAATAAAAAAAATTGCAACACGGTCACTTTTCTTCCGCATGCTTCACATGACGTTGATTTCCAGGTACGTGCGATTTGGCGAATATTTTTTCCCGCTTTCTATGCGAAGGGTAATTAATAGCGGGGGAGAGGGCGAAGGTGTTCTTAAGCGTGTGAATAAAATGCAAATTCAGCAAAGTGCGAGAAGCCTTTTCTTTAAACTACATACGAGCACGTTACCTGTGAAAA